>NC_057802.1:215446959-215504226 GCF_018294505.1 Triticum aestivum | reverse complement strand
TGGGGGGCAGCCCAATGTAACTGGAGTGACCCCTTCCTCCATCATCCCTTGCTCAGCGAGATCCCACTTAGGCTGGGCCACCTCGTAGCCACCTGGCCCCAGCTTATGGTGCCACTACTTTTTCGCGGCATTAATCTTGTTTATTCTCGACCGTTCCTGAGCTACTTCCGATTCCTTGAATTTCATGAAAGCGTCCTGTCATGGATTTGTCACGGCAGATGTCCTAGTGTGAGGACTTAGTCATGAGAACAACTCATCTATGTAGTAGCTTGAGAGGGGTTGAGTGGGACAAGAGACGCGAAGTTTTTTACCCAGGTTCGGCCCCTCATGGTGGAGGTAAAAGCCTACTCCTGCTTCATTGATATTGATCATCATGACGATCTCGGTTACAAGGGTGCTCTATCTCGAGAGCAATCGACTTGTCTGTCTTAACTTCTCCATCTTGGGTTGCCCTGCCCCTCCTTATATAAGTTGGAGGGGCGGGTTACATGTGGAGTCCTAGTAGGATTAGGACTATTCTATCACAAGTAGAATCCTAGTATTGCTTCCTTTGTAGGGAATACTCCTTATGCCTTTCCTCTTAAGCCGTCCCACCATAACATGAGCCGGCCTTCTGGGCCTCCGGGTCTTGTCGCTCCTCTGACCCGCCTGCCGGGTCACCAATGAATCACCTGGCTTGGCCGGGTCATCAGCGAGTGGAGATATCCGGGCGGGTCACTTAGTGAGTCGCCAAGTCAGGGCGGGTCACCAGTGAGTTGCCAAGTCCGGCCGGTTAATACTTCCGACCGGGTCATAACGCGGGGTATATCCCCGACATTAGCCCCCGGTTTAATTTGGATTTATCCATGTTAAACTGATCCTGCAAAATAAACACAAGAACAAATTTGACAGGTTGTGCTCCGGGTTAAAAGTTTCTTAGCCAGCACCTGATCATCCTTAAGTCCTTGTCATTTCCTCCTTGATACGTGTCCATGATCTCATAGCAAATCTCCCTTAGCAGATATGTTCAAACTTTGCCAATGCAAAAAATCTTGGCACTTCTTCTAAAAGGTCCGGGTCTATAAGCCAGCTTCATAGTCCATTTGCTTGTAGAAGAAATATTGTAAAAAAGAATCCATTTGTGTCGGCCTTCAATGCTCTGACTTGACAAAAATATTGGTCTTGAAATATTCATCTAATGCTTAGCCAGCTTGAAGATGTAGAGCTTTGCGAGTTATGATTCCCAAAATCCCCGGGTTATAAAACAGATGATGCCGGGTCATAATTGTTGCTGACGCCGGGTCATTATTGTTGCAAACGCCGGGTTATGATTGTTGCCGACGCCGGGTCAATCTTATGGCGACTTGGTGCTTGCTGGTTTGCTCAAAACTAAGAATTTGAAGATGTTCCTCCTTTATATGTATATCACCTGTAGCCCCCGAGTCTTAAGAGGAGAACGTAGTGACAGCTCAAGACTTGCTTTAATATAATGCTGCAACTTTGTAGAAATCCGGGTTGTTCATGTAAGTCACCAATCATAAACTGCACATTTTTAAACTTCCCATGTGTAGCCCCCAAGTGCCAGGTCATTATGCAATAATAAGAAGGGACTTTGTAGAGCAGATTATGTGGACTTTGAGCAGCAATGTGTAGCCCCCAAGGATCGGCTCAGTAAGATAATACTGAGCTGGGACTTTATGTGTACTTCAAAAAATAACACCAAATGATGTAGCTCCCAAGTTTTGGGTTACCTTTGCCAGGAGAAATTAGTAGCCCTCAAGGTCCAGCTCATTACGATGTGATGAGTCGGGTCTTCAATAAGGTGAGTTAAAAAATGACCTTGCATTAGCCCCCAAGTGTCATGGTGCATGCTTGCAGCGACATGGGACTTACATATTTGGTATAATCATGATTTGAATAATATAGCCCCAAAGTGCCGGTTCGTGTGCCTGCAGCGACTCGGGACTATTCCTTCCATTGTAAAATAAAACCATATCCATTGTCCGAATGATGTTGCTGAAAACCTTTGCATATTCAATATTGAGCCATGCTCTCTGTTTTGAGCCGTTATTCTTGGATAAATAAATAATAGCCATTGCTCTGAAGCGGCTTTCAAAACGTCAATCATAATATTGGTTATTGATACTAATAATAAAAATCTAGCCATGTGGGCTATTAAAGATTTGAATAATATAATCCGGTATGAAAACCTCAATCATTCAATACTGGTCATGACAACCATAATGAAAATCCAGCCAAGTTTGGCTATTAAAGATTTGAATAATATAACTTTGTCTGTTGACAAGTAAATCCGGAGTTAAATACCCAGCTGCTCTTGGCCGATGGCGACTTAATGCGCATCCATTGTTATCTGGGATTTTTGTAACCCGGCGGCTTATAGCCTTTTGTAAAAAATCAGGAATTGATAACCCCATCCATGGCGGCTTATACTCATGTCCATTTTTAAAAAAATTCACTTTGGCAGCTTATAGCATCAATAAACTCAATATGGAGCAATATAGCCCAGAGTTGGATAACCCGGTAATATCTTCAGATGGCCAGATGATGGGTTTAAACGCAATGATTCATATAAGCAATAGCAGTATCCTTACTTATGTGTAAAGCTCTGCATGTCCTACACAAAGTTTAAAGAACATATGCCCTGGCGACTCAACATCAAAAGCCAGGGCGGGTAACAACCCAAACATAATATAGTCTTATGCAATTACGGAATAGACTAGAATTAAGGCCATCAAAGCCAAAATATACTTGCGACCTAAAATCAAAAGCCAGGGCGGGTTATCAAACCTCGCATTATCATATAACCAGGAAAACATACCTGTAGGATTAATTTATACTGCTGGAAAATTGGCTCAAATTGCCGGCTTACATCGCCACATCCAGTGAGGGTGACAACCCAAGTATTCATAAACGCATAACCCCAATTGCGCAATCAAAGTATATTGGCAACATAACATCCAAAGCCAGGGTGCAATCCAAAGATTTTATAGCGCATAATTCCAATTGCGCAATCAAAGTATACTGGCGACTTAAAGTCCATAGCCAGGGCGGTTTACTAAACCCAAAATATTCATACCATTATTGAAAGACATACCTATAGATTAATACCATGGTGATGCCTTGATAATTATAATCCGGAGCCAGTATCAATCCGGAGTCATGAAATATCATCATTTTGTTTGCTCAAGGCAAAGATATCCTGGCGATTTAATCGTCCGCTATCAGGGCGGGTTATCAAACCCAAAGATGCTCAATGATGAGTCATATAATCAAGGCTACATAGCATGTGAAATCGGTTCATACTGCTGGTTTACCAAGCCACATGTAGTAAGGGTAACAGCCCAAAGACTTACAGCGCAGAACTCCAAGCTTATAATCAAGATTTTTACTGGCGACTTATTGTCCAAAGCCAGGCTGGGTCATCAAAACTCCGGATAAATTCAAATAGGAATTATATGGATCAAAGCAACATGGCCCAAACCAATTTGTTAAACCATATATCAATATGGTACAAAAATATAAACCCCAAAAAAAGTTCAAAAACAAATAACAAAAAAATCAAGGCTTTCATAGGTGGCCAAGCCTCAACATCAAGTGCTTTTCATGGGCTACACAGCCACGAAGTTAATCCTTCATTCAAACATGTAAGCCGGGCCTCACATGACCAACCGTCGTTTTAACTTTGACAAGTTCAGGGTCTTAATAAGATTCACTGTCAAAAGTTCGGCGGGTCATTCCAGGACTACCTGGGCGGAGTGGCAGACGTACAAGGCAGGATCAACTGAAATTTTTGGTGTATACACCTGGCGTTTCAAGCCAATCAAAAGGGTTATCAAAGCTATGTTCAATGAATAGGGAGCCCCCAAGTGAAATATATTAGGCCGTTAAGGCAGGGTGGCCATGTTTGAGTTGTGCTCTACACCAGACTCTCTTTAGCTCCTTTAACCCGGGCAGCAAGCCCCCAAGTGGGTTGTAGCAACGTCGTTCAAGCCGGATCAATAGGGTGGTCATAGCTATGCTCAATGAGCGGGAAGCCCCAAAGTAATTTAACAAGGCGTGCGCCGGATCAAGAGGGTAGTCACAGCTATGCTCAATGAGCAGGAAGCCCCCAAGTGATCTATAATGTGATAAGCCAATAAGGCAGGATACCCATGTTTGAACTGCGCATCATGGCAACAAGTTCTCTTTGGCAACCTTTAATTTTTTTTTGAAAACTCGAACCTGCGAGAGATAGATTCTTTTTGAACCGGATATTGAGAGCTTCAAAGCTTTGTGAGAGACATACTTCCCTTGAGCCGGATTTTAAACCAGAATCCTTCATTTTAAGCCGGAAATTTTCTGACGGCCTTTAAATTTTCATCAATATGCTAGTAGCTTCCGGGACCAGATTATTCTCCCTTCAATGCCCCAGGGTTCTTGAATTTTGCAAAATTTGCTAAGTTATGTCATCGTAGCCCCGAGTGTTAAGACGACTCGATGAGTTGTCTTGAGATTCTCCATACTTGACCGTGATATAAATCGGCATATAGTTGAATAGTGGAACGCTGTAATATGTCGAAGCTCGGCGGGTTATAAATGACCCCGTATGATTTGTATCAGTAATCCAGCCAGTAGTTCAACCCAGCCGGTTGTTGAAGTTAAACAAACCGAAGTGGCGACAACTTGTGCGCCTGTGTTCCACAATGTTGTACAGTTGGACACTAGCGCATGACAATATTGGCGCGAGCTTTATATTTATGGAATGACAATCGCTCTTGTAGTGACAATTGTCCTGCATAAACAATATCGCAAGCTGGAGTAATTGTCCTTTAAAGAATAAATACATGTCAATAACAATTGACTGAACAGAATTCACTTGATATGTTTGACCGGAAATTATCAAGCATGGAGTTGATGATCATCGCGGTGAAGCTGAAGTCATCCGCGGGCGAGTCGTAGATGCTCGCAATCCTTGGCATGTATACATATCATATCCTCTCTGCCCAATTTTTAATGGACTCAGCAACCCATCACGGCGTAGTAACACACGAAGTCCCCAAATTGCCATGTGGCAACCAAATTTCACATAGGCAGTTTCTCATCCGAAACCCATGAATTAAGCTCAATGATGCTACCAATAGAAATCCTTAGCCTTCCATGACAATCAACCAATCACCACAGGTTTGGAAAGCAAGGCCCCATCAATCCATCAATACAGACCGTTCAAGCAACTGCCCAAGAGCAATCCACTTATTATTATAGCTTAATTCATGGGTGGAAGAGCACTGGTCACTCTTATTTAACCGGCGATTTAGCGCAGTGTGAGGGGAAGAACGCAGCAAACCACAGCGGCGGGCCGAATAGCGGAGTCCACGGCAGTGGGGTCGCGCCACGACGAAGGCAGCCAAGCGGGTCGGGCCTGTAGTCATAGAAGTTGAGGCTGAGGCAGAGACGGCGCCTGTCAGCTTGAGTGAAAGCGGGTCTGCGGGTCGTAGCTACGGTGGCGGGCAACGGCTAACCCCGCAGGCAGTTCAGCAGCAGTTTTCAACTCGTCCATTGGATCTAACTCCATAGAGGCTAGTATGTAAAGCTTTTGCAGCTGAACAAAACTCCATAGCCAGCACGGTGAGCAGACGGTGGATCGACCGCAGCAGCGGAGGTGATTTGGCGCGGACGCAAGGCCACTTGGAAGCGGCGGAGGCAGGTCGGCGGCTCAGTCGAGCCACGGGTAGGATTCGGATCAAGGTCGCGCCGGCGGAGACGGCGACGGACTGGTAGTAACACTGAGTAGCTGAGTAACAGTTCAGTATACTCAGCTTGCATCTTACTTTTGAAATCTCTACCGCTAACAGAACCATGCACTCTGTCACATTTCTTGAGAATTGGACGAATAGCAATAGTATTCATAGTCGCAGTCTGCCTTCTTGAAACACGATTTGTTGATCATCTATGAAGCATTGAGCTATTGACGTAGGTGCCACATATACTGTTGCCATCAATGTGCAAGAACTACAGTCAGAGGCATCCGAAAATTCATCGCTCAGTATTTGTAGTAGACGACAGAGCACAGGGGGAGGCGGCTTGAAGCGGCACCGCTGCATCTGCGGCCGCGACGATGGCGACCGACGACTCAGCATGAAGCCGAGCAAGGGGCGGCCTGAAAACAGCGGCAGCTCGTGGCGAGTCGAAGTCGGGCTGCTCTCGGAGACGGCCATGCGGCTCAGCGACATAGCTGGGCCAGTGTGACATGGGGCGGTGCAAGGTGAGGGTGGCTCGGAGTCGAACATCGTCAAGCAAGGTGGCTTGGCACCTCCGCAGCTGAGTAGGTTGCTCGGCGGAGGCGACTCCCGATGGCTCCAGAGCCACGGCGGGTCAAAGAACTGCCGGCTTTAACCGTAGCAGCAGCTTAAGAGGTAGACCGGCGGCATTAGCAATTTGAAATAGTGCCGGCTTGTGGCAAAGACTCTGGCGGACGGCGGCTCACAGTAGCAGCGGCGAGTTACGGAAGCCGCGGGGCAGACACGGAGACGGCAGTGGCGGCCCGCAGTTGCTGATGCGAGGCTTGTGACTCGGAGCTGTACGCGACGACGGTTTGCGGCTATGGGTTCTACTCCTTCTCCAGGTTGCAGTTGACTTGTAGAACCCACGTCCGCGTAGTGTCAAAATAACAGCGACAGCAGATCACTTTTGCGGCAACAGATCACTTTTGACCACCTGTCCGCACCGGCATCTACAGAAGAAATACTCAAATCGCTTGCAGCGGCGTACAGGAGCATCCTCAACTTGGTTACTTCCTCGATCCATGTGTCCACAGAAATTTTTGCTATCTTTCCCTTCCTCAACGGCGTACAAGCCGTTCTATGGCAGATAAGAAACATAGCTAGGGTGGCTCGGAGACACCGGACTGCGGCAGAGGCGGGGACCGCAGGGGAGACACCCGCGGCGGTAGCGACCGGGCGTGAAGGACGGGGGCCGCTGGTCGGCGACTTGAAAAGGGGCCGGCTTGCGGCAAAGCTGCGGCGGCTCAAGGCGGAGCCAAGGCGAAGATAGAAACCAATGCGGGCGACTTGGCAGGCGAGCGTTCTAGTTTTGAA
The DNA here is from genome assembly GCF_018294505.1 of Triticum aestivum. Lineage (NCBI taxonomy): Eukaryota > Viridiplantae > Streptophyta > Magnoliopsida > Poales > Poaceae > Triticum > Triticum aestivum. Next base: position 215,497,153 of record NC_057802.1, on the reverse strand, counting down.
GACGGCCGGCAGCGGTGACTCACAGGTGGAGGAGGCTTGGGCGAGTCATGGTCGTAGAGACGGCGGCGTTCCGCGATTCAACGGGGTGGCTCGGATGGCTGCACCAGAGGCGGAGGCAAGCGGGCCCGCGGGGGCGGATCCAGCGATTCAGAGCAACGGCGGAGCGAGCCTGGTCACGGCGTGGCGACTCGGAAGGTGAACCTCAGCAGTGGAAGAAGACTGCCGTGATGACTTCAAAACAGAAGCTCAAAGGCGGCTTTGCTCCATGGAGACGACTAGCGGACACTCAGGCATGATAGCAGCGCGTGAGAAGTACTCATTGAACTAGTACTTTGATTGGGTCTTCTCGTTAGGAAGTGGAGCAGCTATAATTGATGGAGTAGTAGCAGCAACACGACCGATCAATTTTCCTTGGGAGTTGCAGCGAACATGGATACAGAAATCAGCTGACGCATCCAATTGGTTAAACAGGCTGCAGCGGCTCATACAACTAGCACTCGAACACGCAGAGGAATCTCCAAACTCGATCTCGGCGGCTAGTAATTTGGACGCCGATAACTGCCACACGTGTGGGCGTTAAGGAATCTGCCCACACGTTCTGTGTGGTGCCTAAGAGGACCAGCCCACACGTCTGTTTGTGGGCAAAACAACTAGTGCCCACACGCCTCTTTTTTTCCCTCCCGGTCCCTCTTACACGCGTGCATGTGGGCGAAATAGATAACGCCCACACGCCCGATACGTCAGGCCTCGTACCTCGTGGTCCCGCACGCCCCACGTGACACTTTACCGCGCGCCCCGCAGTTGCCATGGGCCGGACCCTCGTCCATGTTCGTTTAAGTGCAGTTGCCATGTAGCTGAACTACGGTTGCCATGTCGGACAACTACAGTTGCCATGTTTGCTCAACTGCAGTTGCCATCTCAGGTCAAAGTTCCAGATTGCCATTTTTTGGACAACTACAGTTGTTGCCATGTGTGGTCTGGTCTACTGCAGTTGCCATGATTTCAAAACTTTAGGAGTTGCCACCTACTAACACTAGGCAGTTGCCATGTAGCGCTACAAAAAAGGCATGGCAAAAAACATGTTCGGGTAAAAGAGAGAGTTGCCATGTGCTCACAAGCACGCTAGGGCAGTTGCCATTTAAAAAGAAAGAGTTGCCATCTGCTTACGTGCACGCTAGGGCAGTTTGCCATGTACCATGCAAAACATATGGCAACTGACATGTTCGGGTAAAAAAAGAGAGAGTTGCCATCTGCTTGCAATCACACTAGGGCAGTTGCCATGTACACTGCAAAACGCATGGCAACTGGCAGCTTGGGTGTGGGAGAGGAGGCGGGCATGTGGGCGAGATGGCAAACGCCCACACACCAGCCCTTGTGCGTGACTGAAAACTGGTGTGTGGGCGAACTGCTAAACGCCCATACACCGACCCCTCCGTGTGGTAAAACGGATGTGTGGGCGACCTCTCTCACACACCACACACGCGAGTTGTCCTACGTGGCATACAAAATCAGCTAATTCATGCCAAGATTCGTGCAGAAGTTACTGGACGGTGATGGAGGCGTTTGGGTGAGTTGGCTAATGCCCACACGTGTGGGCATTACACTTTTCGTAATTTTTATCGGGCGGCGCAGCAGCGAAGATCCATCTTCTGTTGACCTCGGAGTAGAAAATGCCATAGATAAATCGCTCGCATACTACAACTTGTCTCGGACTCGGCGTATCCAAACGTCGGCGGACAGATCGCGTGCAGGAGCGGCAGCACAGCGTGTAACCCTAAAATAGTCTCAATCTCATCCCCGCCGTCGCGGAACGCTTGGTCAATCTTGATCGATGAACTCATAGTTGATGTGAATTTTTCGGCTCTTTGTCGAGCCGGAAAGTTGCAAACTTCTCGAACCCTAGAAAAGATCCCTCCAAGAACTCAACACCACCGTGCGCATGCCCCACGGTGGGCGCCAACTGTCGTGGATTTGTCACGGCACATGTCCTAGTGTGAGGACTAAGTCGTGAGGCCACCACATCTATGTAGTAGCTTGAGAGGGGTTGAGTGGGACGAGAGACGCGAAGTTTTTTACCCAGGTTCGGCCCCTCTCGGTGGAGGTAAAAGCCTACTCCTGCTTCATTCATATTGATCATCATGACGATCTTGCTTACAAGGGTGCTCTATCTCGAGAGCAATCGACTTGTCTGTCTTAACTTCTCCCTCTTGGTGTGCCATGCCCCTCCTTATATAAGTTGGAGGGGCGGGTTACATGTGGAATCCTAGTAGGATTAGGACTATTCTATCACAAGTAGAATCCTAGTCTTGCTTCCTTTGTAGGGAATACTCCTTATGCCTTTCCTCTTAAGCCGGCCCACCATAACATGAGCCGGCCTTCTGGGCCTCCAGGTCTTGTCGCTCCTCTGACCCGCCTGCCGGGTCACCAATGAATCACCTAGCTCGGCCGAGTCATCAGTGAGTGGAGAGATCCGGGCGAGTCACTTAGTGAGTCGCCAAGTCAGGGCGGGTCACCAGTGAGTTGCCAAGTCCGGCCGGGTCATACCGCGGGGTATATCCCCGACACGTCCCAGTGATCTCTTGCCTTCTCCAGTGTCCCCTTGAATTCTGGAGTCTTCTTTCCTGCATTGACGTATGCTGCCCATATATTTTTCTTGTGGTTGTTGAATGCTATCGCCATCTTCTTAAGAGCAGAGTTCTTGACTTTCTCCAGATCTGCATCTATCAAATGATCTAGTAGGGTGAAATGTGACATGAGAGATTCCCAAAGCAGATCTTTTGCTCTTTGGTCGACAAAAGTAACATCTGGATCTTCCTTTGTTGGCTTTTTCCATTCTTGAATGGAGATCGGGATTTGGTCCCTGACAATAACTCCGCATTGATGAATGAACTTTTTCGCATTCTTCTTAGGTTCGCGCGGTTCGCCATTAGGTTTGATGGCATCGATGTTGTACTTTACGCCATCCTTCAACTTTTTGGCCGAGCCTCGAACTGTCATGTTGCTTGTAGAAGATTTGATCGATCTGGAGGGCTAAAAGAAGAGATCGATTCATTAATATATATGCAAATCAATTAAAACATGTGATGATCACCACATGCCTGCTTATATTAAGATACCTCGCCAGTCTTTGTTATTTGAAGAACAACATTTCCTTCGTCATCATTGTTCTAGACCTCATCTATTCGTTCGTCTACATCAAATATCATAACCTTATAGGTAGGGTTCAGATATTGCGAGCCGTCATCTTCTTCATTCCCATCTGGGCTCGGGGAGCGTATGATGTCGAACAGAGTCTCTTCTCCTTCTCTGCCAGTATTGTCCATAGCTTTTATTTAACTAATCCAGAAGAAAGATAAAACAATTTAGTATTGAAATTAGAATGCATGCATGCAATCAATAAGGAAAATCTGAATCATATAGTAGATAATATTCATCTCAAATAATCCAGAAAATTAATATGCATCATCGAATATAATCTCGAATACATCGTCTCGAATATTATTGAATAATATAATCTCGAATACATCACTAGCTAATACAGATTGAATATTATCGAATAATCTAGTTCACTCGCGGTGGACACCCAAAGAGAAGGAACCATCACAGGATCATAGCTCGGGTGAGATCCCTAAAGAACCTGCCAGGTATTGGAGAAACTGACGTCCAACGCAGCCATTTAGCGACGGACGTGCTCATCCTCCTCCCTGACTTTAACACCCTAGATTTTTCCCTTTTCTTTTTCATTTGATTTTCTTGGATTTCTTGATTTATTTTGCTTTTCTGTGGCTATGTGGTTCTGAAACTTGGGAAAATCATGTTGTTGGGGAACGCAACATGCAATTTCAAAAAAAAATCCTACGCTCACGCAGGATCTATCTAGGAGATGCATAGCAATGAGAAGGGGAGAGTGTGTCCACGTACCCTCGTAGACCGAAAGCGGAAGCGTTAGGTTAACGCGGTTCATGTTGTCGAACGTCTTCACGATCCAACTGATCCAAGTACCGACGTACGGCACCTCCGAGTTCAGCACATGTTCAGCTCGATGACGTCCCTCGAACTCTTGATCCAGGAGAGGGTCGAGGGAGAGTTCCTTCAGCACGACGGCGTGGTGACGGTGATGGTGATGTCATCCCCACAGGGCTTCGCCTAAGCACTACGACACTATGACCGGAGGAGTAAACTATGGAGGGGGCACCACACACCGCTAAGAGAACAATTGATGTGCCTTTGGGGTGGCCCCCGCCCCCGTATATAAAGGAGAGGGGGAGGAGGTGGCCGGCCAGGAGGAGGCGTGCAAAGGGGGGTCCTACTAGGACTCCACTCCTAGTAGGATTCCCCCCCCCCTTCATTCCAAAGGAGAGGGGGGAAGGGGAAAGAGGGGAGAGGGAGAAGGAAAGGGGGGTCGCGCCCCCACCCTTTGTCCAATTTGGATTGGGCAGGGGAGGCGCGCTCCACCTCTTGTGGCCTGCCTCCCTCTCTCCACTATGGCCCATGAGGCCCATTAACTTTCCCGGGGGGTTCCGGTAACCTCCCGGTACACCGAAAAATCCCCGAACCTCTTCGGAACCATTACGGTGTCCGTATATAACCTTCCAATATATCAATATTTACCTCTCAACCATTTTGAGATTCCTTGTCATGTCCATGATCTCATCCGGGACTCCGAACAAACTTCGGTCACCAAAACACACAACTCATAATACAAATTATCATCGAACGTTAAGCGTGCAGACCCTACGGGTTCGAGAACTATGTAGACATGACCGCGGCACATCTCTGGTCAATAACAAATAGCGGAACCTAGATGCTCAAATTGGTTCCTACATATTCTACGAAGATCTGTATCGGTCAAGCCGCATAACAACATATGGCATTCCCTTTATCATCGGTATGTTACTTGCCCGAGATTCGACCGTCGGTATTATCATACCTAGTTCAATCTCGTTACCGGAAAGTCTCTTTACTCGTTCCGTAATGCATCATCCCGCAACTAACTCATTAGACACATTGCTTGCAAGGCTTATAGTGATGTGCATTACCGAGAGGGCCCAGAGATACCTCTCCGATACACGGAGTAACAAATCCTAATCTTGATCTATGCCAACCCAACAAACACCTTCGGAGACACCTGTAGAGCATCTTTATAATCACCCAGTTACGTTGTGGCATTTGGTAGCACACAAGGTGTTCCTCCGGTATTCGGGAGTTGCATAATCTCATAGTCAGAGGAATATGTATAAGTCATGAAGAAATCAATAGCAATAAAAACTTAAAAGATCATAATGCTATGCTAACGGACGGGTCTTGTCCATCACATCATTCTATAATGATGTAATCTCGTTCATCAAATGCAACACATGTCGATGGTCAGGAAGCTTAACCATCTTTGATTAACGAGCTAGTCAAGTAGAGGCATACTAGGGACACTCTATTTTGTCTATGTATTCACACATGTACTAAGTTTCCGGTTAATATAATTCTAGCATGAATAATAAACATTTATCATGATATAAGGAAATATAAATAACAACTTTATTATTGCCTCTAGGGCATATTTCCTTTAGTCTCCCACTTGCACTAGAGTCAATAATCTAGATTACATAGTAATGATTCTAACACCCATGGAGTCTTGGTGATGATCATGTTTTGCTCGTGGAAGAGGCTTAGTCGACGGGTCTACAACATTTTGATCCGTATGTATTTTGCAAATCTCTATGTCTCCCTCCTTGACTTGATCGCGGATGGAATTGAAGCGTCCCTTGATATGTTTGGTTCTCTCGTGAAATCTGGATTCCTTCACCAAGGCTATTGCTCCAGTATTGTCACAAAAGATTTTGATTGGACCCGATGCACTAGGTATTACACCTAGATCGGATATGAACTCCTTCATCCAGACTCCTTCATTTGCTGCTTCCGAGGCAGCTATGTACTCCGCTTCACACGTAGATCCCGCCATGACGCCCTGCTTGGAACTGCACCAACTGACACCTCCACCATTCAATATAAATACATATCCGGTTTGTGACTTAGAGTCATCCAGATCAGTGTCAAAGCTTGCATCGATGTAACCATTTAAGACAAGCTCTTTGTCACTTCCATAAATGAGAAACATATCCTTAGTCCTTTTCAGGTATTTCAAGATGTCCTTCACCACTGTCCAGTGATCCACTCCTGGATTACTTTGGTACCTCCCTGCTAAATTTATAGCAAGGCACACATCAGGTCTGGTACACAGCATTTCATACAAGATAGAACCTATGGTTGAGGCATAGGGGATGACTTTCATTTTCTCTCTATCTTCTGCAGTGGTCGGGCATTGAGTCTGATTCAACTTCACACCTTGTAACACAGGCAAGAACCATTTCTTTGACTGATCCATTTTGAACTTCTTCAAAACTTTATGAAGGTATGTGCTTTGTGAAAGTCCAATTAAGGGTCTTAATCTATCTCTATAGATCTTGATGCCCAATATATAAGCAGCTACACCGAGGTCTTTCATTGAAAAATTCTAATTCAAGTATCCTTTTATGCTATCTAGAAATTATGTATCATTTCCAATCAAGAATATGTCATCTTAGAAATGCTACAGAGCTCCCACTCACTTTCTTGTAAATACAGGCTTCGCCAAAAGTCTGTATAAAACCATATGCTTTGATCACACTATCGGAGCATATATTCCAACTCCGAGAGGCTAGCACCAGTCCATAAATGGATCGCTGGAGATTGCACACTTTGTTAGCACCATTAGGATCGGCAAAACCTTCTGGTTGCATCATATACAACTCTTCTTTAAGAAATCAATTATGGAATGCAGTTTTGACATCCATTTGCCAAATTTCATAATCATAAAATGCGGCAATTGCTAACAAGATTCGAAGAGACCTAAGCATCGCTACGGGTGAGAAGGTCTCATCGTAGTGAACTCCTTGAACTTGTCGAAAACCTTTCGCAACAAGTCGAGCTTTGTAGACAGTAAAATTACCGTCAGCGTCAGCCTTCTTCTTGAAGATCCATTTATTCTCTATGGCTTGCCAATCATTGGGCAAGTCAACCAAAGTCCACACTTTGTTCTCAAACATGGATCACATCTCAGATTTCATGGCCTTAAGCCATTTTGCGGAATCTGTGCTCATCATCGCTTCCTCATAGTACGTAGGTTCATCATGGTCTAGTAACATGACTTCCAGAACAGGATTACCATACCACTCTGGTGCGGACCGTACTCTGGTTGACCTACAAGGTTTGGTAGTAACTTGATCTGAAGTTTCATGATCATCATCGTTAACTTCCTCACTAATTGGTGTAGCTATCACTGGAACTGATTTCTGTGATGAACTACTTTCCAATTTCGGAGAAGGTACAATTACCTCATCAAGTTCTACTTTCCTCCCACTCAGTTCTTTCGAGAGAAACTCCTTCTCTAGAAAGGATCCATTCTTAGCAACAAATATCTTGCCTTTGGATCTGTGATAGAATGTGTACTCAATAGTCTCCTCTTGGTATCCTATGAAGACGCATTTCTCCGATTTGGGTTCGAGCTCATCAGGTTCAAGCTTTTTCACATAAGCACCGCAGCCCCAAACTTCAAGGAACGACATCTTAGGTTTCTTGCCAAACCACAGTTCATATGGTGTCGTCTCAACGGATTTAGATGGTGCCCTATTTAATGTGAATGCAGTCGTCTCTAAAGCATAACCCCAAAAAGATAGTGGTAAATCGGTAAGAGACATCATAGATCGCACCATATCTAATAAAGTAAGGTTACAATGTTCGGACACACCATTATATGGTGTGGTGTTCCAGGTGGCGTGAGTTGCGAAACTATTCCACATTGTTTCAAATGAAGACCAAACTCATAACTCAAATATTCACCTCCACGATCAGATTGTAGAAACTTTATTTTCTTGTTACGATGATTTTCCTCTTCACTATAAAATTCTTTGAACTTTTCAAATGTTTCAGACTTATGTTTCATTAAGTAGATATACCCATATCTGCTCAAATCATCTGTGAAGGTCAGAAAATAACGATACCCGCTGCGAGCCTCAACACTCATCGGAACGCATACATCAATATGTATTATTTCCAATAAGTTAGTTGCTCGCTCCATTGTTCCGGAGAACGGAGTATTTAGTCATGTTTCCCATGAGGCATGGTTCGCAAGCATCAAGTGATTCATAATCAACTGATTCAAAAAGCCCATCAGCATGGAGTTTCCTCGTGCGCTTTACACCAATATGACCTAAACGGCAGTGCCACAAATAAGTTGCACCATAATTATTAACTCTGCATCTTTTGGCTTTAATATTATGAATATGTGTATCACTACAATCAAGATTCAACAAAAATAGACCACTCGTCAAGGGTGCATGACCATAAAAGATATTACTCATATAAATAGAACAACCATTATTCTCTGATTTAAATGAATAACTGTCTCGCATCAAACAAGATCCATATATAATGTTCATGCTCAATGCTGGCACCAAATAACAATTATTTAGGTATAAAACTAATCCCGAAGGTAGATGTAGAGGTAGCGTGCCGACGGTGATCACATCGACTTTGGAACCATTTCCCACGCACATCGTCACCTCATCCTTAGCCAATCTTCGTTTAATCCGTAGCCCCTATTTTCAGTTGCAAATATGAGCAATAGAACCAGTATCAAATACCCAGGCGCTACTACGAGCATTAGTAAAGTACACACCAATAACATGTATATCAAATATACCTTTCACTTTGCCATCCTTCTTATCCGCCAAATACTTGGGGCAGTTCTGCTTCCCATGACCAGTCCCTTTGCAGTAGAAGCACTTAGTTTCAGGCTTAGGTCCAGACATAGGCTTCTTCCCGGGAGTAGCAACTTGCTTGCTATTCTTCTTGAAGTTCCCCTTCTTCCCTTTGCCCTTTTTCTTGAAACTAGTGGTCTTGTTAACCATCAACACTTGATGCTCCTTCTTGATTTCTACCTCCGCAGCCTTTAGCATTGAGAAGAGCTCGGGAATTGTCTTTTCCGTCCCTTGCATATTATAGTTCATCACGAAGCCTTTATAGCTTGGTGGCAGTGATTGAAGAACTCTGTCAATGACACTATCATCAGGAAGATTAGCTCCCAGCTGAGTCAAGTGGTTATGGTACCCAGACATTCTGAGTATGTGTTCACTGACAGAACTGTCCTCCTCCATCTTGCAGCTATAGAACTTGTTGGAGACTTCATATCTCTCAACTCGGGCATTTGATTGAAATATTAAATTCAACTCTTGGAACATTTCATATGCTCCATGACGTTAGAAACGTCTTTGAAATCCCGATTCTAAGCCGTAAAGCATGGCACCTTGAACTATCGAGTAGTCATCAGCTTTAGTCTTCCGAACGTTCATAATGTCCGGAGTTGCTCTTGCAGCGGGCCTTGCACCTAGCGCTGCTTCCAGGATGTAATTCTTCTATGCAGCAATGAGGATAATCCTCAAGTTACGGACCCAGTCCGTGTAGTTGCTACCATCATCTTTCAACTTAGCTTTCTCTAGGAATGCATTAAAATTCAAGGGAATGGTAGCACGGGCCATAGATCTAGAACAACATAGATATGCAAAAACTATCAGGTACTAAGTTCATGATAAGTTAAACTTCAATTAATCATATTACTTAAGAACTCACACTTAGATAGACACGTCTATCCCTCTAGTCATCTAAATGAGCACGTGATCCATATCAACTAAACCATGTCCGATCATCACGTGAGATGGAGTAGTTTCAATGGTTAACATCTCTATGTTGATCATATCTTCTATATGATTCACGTTCGACCTTTCGGTGTCAGTGTTCCGAGGCCATATCTTCATATGCTAGGCTCGTCAAGTTTAACCCGAGTATTCTACACGTGCAAAACTGGCTTGAACCCATTGTATGTGAACGTAGAGCTTATCACACCCGATCATCACATGGTGTCTTGGCACGAAGAACTGTAGCAACGGTGCATACTCAGGGAGAACACTTATACCTTGAAATTTAGTGAGGGATCATCTTATAATGCTACCGACGTACTAAGAAAAATAAGATGCATAAAAGATAAACATCACATGCAATCAAAATATGTGACATGATATGGCCATCATCATCTTGTGCCTTTGATCTCCATCTCCAAAGCACTGTCATGATCAATAACGTCACCGGTTTGACACCTTGATCTCCATCGTAGCGTTTTTGTCGTCTCGCCAACTATTGCTTCTATGACTATTGCTACCGCTTAGTGATAAAGTAAAGCAATTACATGGCGATTGCATTTCGTACAATAAAGCGACAACCATAAGGCTCCTGCCAGTTGCCGATAACTTTTACAAAACATGATCATCTCATACAATAACGTATATCACATCATGCCTTGACCATATCACATCACAACATGCCCTGCAAAAACAAGTTAGATGTCCTCTACTTTGTTGTTGCAAGTTTGACATGGCTGCTACGGGCTTCTAGCAAGAACCGTTCTTACCTACGCATCAAACCACAACGATTTTTCGTCAAGTGTGTTGTTTTAACCTTCAACAAGGACCGGCCGTAGTCAAACTCGTTTCAACTAAAGTTGGAGAAACAGACACCCGCCAGCCACCTGTGTCCAAAGCACGTCGGTAGAACCGGTCTCATGAACGTGGTCATGTAATGTTGGTCCGGGCCGCTTCATCCAACAATACCACCGAATCAAAATAAGACATTGGTGGTAAGCAGTATGACTATTATCGCCCACAACTCTTTGTGTTCTACTCATGCATATCATCTACGCATAGACCTGGCTCGGATGCCACTGTTGGGGAACGCAGCATGCAATTTCAAAAAACATTCCTACGCTCACGCAAGATCTATCTAGGAGATGCATAGCAATGAGAAGGGGAGAGTGTGTCCACGTACCCTCGTAGACCGAAAGCGGAAGCGTTAGGTTAACGCGGTTGCTGTAGTCGAACGTCTTCACGATCCAAGTACCGAACGTACGGCACCTATGAGTTCAGCACATGTTCAGCTTGATGACGTCCCTCGAACTCTTGATCCAGGAGAGGGTCGAGGGAGAGTTCCGTCAGCACGAGGGCATGGTGACGGTGATGGTGATGTGATCCGCACAGGGCTTCGCCTAAGCACTACGACACTATGACCGGAGGAGTAAACTATGGAGGGGGCACCGCACATGGCTAAGAGACCTTGATGTGCCTTTGGGGTGCCCCGGCCCTGTATATAAAGGAGAGGGGGAGGAGGTGGCCGGCGAGGAGGAGGCGCTCCAAGAGGGGGGAGTCCTACTAGGACTCCACTCCTAGTAGGATTCGCCCCCCTTCCTTCCAACGGAGAGGGGGAAAGGGGAAAGAGGGGAGAGGGAGAAGGAAAGGGGGCAGCACCCCCACCCCTTGTCCAATTTGGATTGGGCATGGGGGAGGCGCGTGCCACCTCTTGTGGCCTGCCTCCCTCTCTCCACTATGGCCCATGAGGCCCATTAACTTTCCCTCGGGGTTCCGGTAACCTCCCGGTACTCCAAAAAATTCCCGAACCTCTTCGGAACCATTCCGGTGTCCGTATATAACCTTCCAATATATCAATCTTCACCTCTCGACCATTTCGAGACTCCTCGTCATGTCCGTGATCTCATCCGGGACTCGGAACAAACTTTGCTCACCAAAACACACAACTCATAATACAAATCGTCATCGAACGTTAAGCGTGCGGACCCTACGGGTTCGAGAACTATGTAGACATCACCGAGACACATCTCTGGTCAACAACCAATAGCGGAACCTGGATGCTCATATTGATTCCTACATATTCTACGAAGATCTTTATCGGTCAAACCGCATAACAACATACGTCATTCCCATTGTCATCGGTATGTTACTTGCCCGAGATTCGATCGTCGGTATCATCATACCTAGTTCAATCTCGTTACCGGCAAGTCTCTTTACTCGTTCCGTAATGCATCATCCCGCAACTAACTCATTAGTCACATTACTTGCAAGGCTTGTAGTGATGTGCATTACCGAGAGGGCCCGGAGATACCTCTCCAATAAACTGAGTGACAAATTCTAATCTTGATCTATGCCAACCCAACAAACACCTTCGGGTACACCTGTAGAACATCTTTATAATCACCCAGTTACGTTGTGACGTTTGATAGCACACAAGGTGTTCCTCCGGTATTCGGGAGTTGCATAATCTCATAGTGAGAGGAATATGTATAAGTCATGAAGAAAGCAATAGCAATAAAACTTAAACGATCATAATGCTAAGCTAACAGATGGGTCTTGTCCATCACATCATTCTCTAATGATGTGATCCCGTTCATCAAATGACAACACATTTCTATGGTCAGGAAACTTAACCATATTTGATTAATGAGCTAGTCAAGTAGAGGCATACTAGGGACACTCTGTTTTGTCTATGTATTCACACATGTACTAAGTTTCCGGTTAATACAATTCTAGCATGAATAATAAATATTTATCATGATATAAGGAAATATAAATAACAACTTTATTATTGCCTCTAGGGCATATTTCCTTCACACGTCTTCCTACGTTTTATAGTGGCTTGTCATCCTCATCATCAACCCAAGATCATGTCATTTTCATCCTAGCCCAAATCTCAATACTTTTTTGGGAATATTCCTTTTCTATTACATGAATAGCACTTTAAGCCCTAGGTTGTGAAGCAACCTATATTTCTATCATTCCCAAAATTCCCAAATAATTTTCATAAATTTTTTGGGTCCTATCTTCCTCAAATATGGCAGAACATTTCATTGTCATGTTCAAAAATAATCCTCCAATAATTCTTTTCCTATGCTGCCCTAAATGGCACTTTGTGAAGGAAGTTCTATTTATATTTGCTTGATTGACTCCAAACTTTTTGGACATCTTTTCCTGTCCATATAATTGCACCATGTCAAAATTCAACTCAATTTGCCTAGTAAATATTCCTGGGCAAATTTCAAAGTTCCTACCTAAGGGAAGTCATTGTGAAGGAAGTACAAGCTAGGCATATCCAAATGAGTTGAAAGTTTGGAAGGTCCTTCATGTGATCAAATCATCACCCTCCACCAAATTTGAGCTCATGTAACTCATCTATGTGAGCCCAGCTCCAAATCCTGGTTTCTGGTCAGATTTTCAGTTTGTGAAGCAACTATATTTTATATTGCTTCATTTAAGCTGAAAATTTTCCAGGGCATTCTCCTATCCATATGAACTCTCTCCACCAAGTTTTGGCTCAATCCATCTAACCAATTGCCCTGTGCAATTTTTCCAAGTTTCTGGCGAGAGAGATGCTTTATGAAGCAAGTGCCACTTTGGTATTTCCAAATAGCCTGAAAGTTTTTGGGCATCCTCATATTCTGAAATAATTGGGCCATGACCATTTTCAGCTTATTTCATGCACTTAAGTGAGTGTTTCTTCATAATTCCCAAATCTGACCAGTAGGGCCCTCTCTACAGCAAGTACACTCTGGAGAGCTCCATTTAATTTTATATTTGACCACCACAGTTACCTTAGCTTGTGATCAAGCTAGGCCAAAGCTCAGAGTCATTGCACTGTTCTAGCTCTCACAATTCACATCAAACAGGCTGCTGCTGAAATGTTTTGGCTCCTCCTCCAAATCTCTTCTTTGCCCCTGGACCGATTTCTTTCTTCATTTGGACTATATAAGGGCACCAAGGTCTATTAACTAGATATGATCTGGCCGATCACCTGGCATCGCGTATGCTAGTTCACGTGGTGACCACGGGTCGCGACCAGCCAAACTCGTACCTTGGCACGTTGTCGCCGCTGTTCCCGTTGTTTCCCACCTCGTCTCGACACCAAACCTTGTCCAGGAGATAGCCTGTGCTCGACTGCATCGCCCTGCATCACTGCCCCGACCTGCATCACTATGGTGTGGTCGCCGTCGTCGTGCCCGTGACATGTCCCGCTCTGCGCCTCCATTGGCGTCGAGCTGGAGCTCTCTAGAGCATCCCCGAGCCCTCCCCTGGCCTATATATAGCATGCCCGAGCTCCTCCGCACCTCACTCATCCCTCCCCTGCCTCATTTGACCATCGGAGTCGCCCAATCTCGTCGTTCTTCTCGGACCACCGTGGCCATCGCGGGAGTTCATCTTCTTTCCGGCGAGCCTAGCCCTCCTCTCTCCATTCCACCACCACCAATGTCTTCCTCCCTCTCTGGTGCACCTCCCACCCACTCATTCATCGCTGGAGTGCCCTTGGCAGCGTCTCCTAAGCGCGGTCACCGCCCGACCTCTTGGTCAGCTCCTCATCCGACCACCTCGAGCCCCTCCAGCCTTCCCCGACCTCACCACCATCCTCCCCGTGCTCCGCAGAAGCTCCCCGTCCACTTGCTCCCTCGCGGAGCGCCTGCATCATCGTCAACCTCCACCATCGGCCGCCTCTGCCTCCTCTCGGTTCCTCTCCGCCCCCGCATTCTCCACTCCTCCCCGTCGGCCGCCTCTCCTTTGAACGGGTGCGGGGCAGCACCGCGCACCCGTCGGTGCCCTCGCCTCGGCCAACGGTGGCCGGATCAGCCCGCCGCATCACCGGCCGTCACCCTGCCTCGCCTCGGCTCTGTCTCGCTCGGGGCAAAGCGAGTGAGGAAGAAGACGAGCCACTTGGCCCCCCTGTCCCCCTGGGCCTGCGTGTAAGCCTCTCCACCCTGGGCTCATCTAACTTAAGTGGAGGCGCATTCTCTGGAATGCATTTTCATTTAAGTGAAAGCGTATTTTTCTTCTTCTTCAGCCCAAAGTGCATTTTCCCTGTTCTGAAAGCGTATTCTCTGAAATACGTTTTCTGTTTTTCCTCCCAGGGACTTGTTGGTGATGAAAATATTCACAAATAGGTCCATAATCTTCTACACCTCATAACTTCGCAACCGTGACTCCGACTGAGGTGAAACCAACGCTCACTTCTTCATCTCGTTGAGCTCTTTCTGTTGGTATCATTTTCATAAGGTCTTCACACTGTGAAAATGACCACGATGCCCTTGCCCTATTCAGCCCCCTTCGAGGGAGAAGACGTCCGGCGTTTCATTCCGCGGCTTCACCGCACTTCTTCCCGGAGTCTCCGTGACCCCCAGGCAAGCCACAGCAACCACTTGCATGATAGCCATGCAGTAGCCATGGTTTCTACTTGAATATTTAATAAAATTTTGCCTGTTATCTGCCTGCTTGTTTGCTACTACTATCGTTGTTTCGATTATGCTCGTGATTTCATGTTCACCTTCATGCTATGTTCCCATGCATCTCGTTATCTTGTACTACTTGCTAGTATTATTTTCATATGTTATGCTTGGTAGTACATGCTAGTAGTAGTGATGTTCTTCCTGATGCATACTTGCCATCTGGTGCTATGCATGTTCCGTTGCATCTAGTTGGTTAAATGCTTGCATGGAAGTATTATCGTTATGTTCTTGCATGGCATTTATTGTTGATACTAGGGATTATGATATGCTATGAGTAGTTTTATATTTGTGATATTCTTGCTCGTTAGTATGCCATGCTCATTTGGATAAATGCTTCCATTGTTGTTATGCTCGAGGATTATGTTGCACCTCCATGCTTATATTGATATCATGCTCATGAATTGTAATTGCATCATGTTATTTTATTATGAACAGCAAGATAAAAATGTTCATTGTATTAAAAGTAATCACTAAGTAATTGTCATATAATAAGAAAAATCTTTAGAAGTAATTGGATGCTCCTAACCTATTTAAAACAGGGTCAACAACACTAAATATGGCCTTTTCAAAATTTACAAAAGGCTAGACATTTTCCAGTTGACCCCAAACTTTGTGGACAGCCCCATAATATTGCAGAGTATTTATGGGACAAGTCTCATATTTATCAAAACTCTTTCTAGTATTAATATAAAGTACGAAGGGGAGAAAAAATATAAAACAGATAGGCAAAAAGGAATAAGGTAAGACTTACCTGTTGGACTGGGCCGCAAGAGTGCACGGCCCATCCCGCACCTCCCCGTCGTTCCCCGCGACGGATAAGGCCACCCCGCATCCCCCTGCTAACCCTAACGCCCACACTCCCCTCGTTTGCTCTCCTCTTCCCTCTTCCTCTCGCACGAGCCGACCGAGCTCGGCCGTCACCGCGTCGCCGTCGTTAACGTGCACCGGAGCTTCCCCGAGCTACAAGAAGGTGCCCAGGAGCCTCGTCGCCCTCGTCTCCTTCGTCCTCGCCTGTGGATCGAGGCCAAAACGACGCGTAGCTTCGTCCTCGGGTCGTCTTCCCCGCCACGGCAACCGCAACCCCGCCGCTCGATCCGCCGCTCAATCCGCCGTCGTCTGCTCACCCCGGCATCCCCAAGCCCTCCCTGAGCACCGCAGTGAGCAACCCCTTCGATTCCCCCTCTCCTCTGCCTCGATTCGGTCGCCGTTTGCCATCCCTGAGCGCATCCGAGCTCACGTGTATGCGTACGTGTGCGTGCATGAGCTGCTGCTGCTTAACTGTCGTCCGCTGCTGCGGCATACTGCTGCTGCCCTCGCCCGCACGTCCTCTTTCCGCGCCGCAAACCCCCGGCCCTGCCTGCTGTTGCTTACGGCGCCGCCGCTGCTGTTAGTTGCTTCTGTCACCGTCGCTGCTGGTTGCTGCCTGCCGCTGCTATCGCTCACCTCACCGCGACACTACCACTGCTCAGCACCGCGCCCGCGTCCCGCGCGTCCTGGCCTCGCGCCACACCGGCGCCCGCCTCTGCGAGCCGACACATCATCCGCCCCTGCTGCCCCTTCGCCTACTGCCTCCCCGCGTGCGTGCTACATGCTGCTGGCGCGTACTACTCTTGCTAATGGGCTGCTACTCTTTTGTACTACTACTGCTTGTTCTACTGCGTCTGCTCGCTAGCTATTGCTGCTAATCGCCGGCTGCTGTTGCTTGCCTACAGAGGTTGATGCTCGCCCATGGCTACTACGGCTGCAGCTGTTGCATTTGTCCAGGAGGCCGGCTCATTAATTAGATTAGTCTAGGATTAGGTAGGTTAGTCAAATTGCTTAATTAATAATGTGTGGATGACATATGGGTCCACCTAATTAGATTAGATAAGTCATTTAGAATTTAATAAAATTCTGACATGTGGAAGCCCAACACTGTTCACTCTGACCAGTAAATTTTACTTGGTCAATTCGGATTAATTAAATATAATAATTTCAGAAATTCCTGAATATTATTAAAACTTTAAAAATTAATACAAAATAATTCGTAACTCCGATGAAAATATTTTGTACATGAAAGTTGCTCAGAAAGACGAGACAAATCTGAATATGCAGCCCGTTCGTCTGCCACACAATCCTAGCATAGCAAACATGCAATCATCCCCTTCGTTTCATCTGTCCGAAAATGCCAAACTTCGGGGAAACATTCCCGGATGTTATCCCTCTTTGTCTATATCAGCGAGCACTGTGATAGGTCACCCCTAGCACTGAGTATTGTCATGATATGTTTGGTGATCCTTTGTTTGGTCCGTATTTACTGTTTCTTCCCCCTTTTCTTCTTCGGTAGACCCCAAGACCGACACTGATACCCCTAAGTACGACTACGTCGACGACGACCCTTCCTTCTCAACCGAGCTTCTAGGCAACCAAAGCCGCCTTGGTCAACTAGATATTGCCCACTCTCTTCTCTCTTATTCTTGCATTAGGTTTGCTACTGTTGTTGATTAGATAGCTCCTATTCTCTTGCATAGCCTGTCATTGTTGCTACAACTGTTGATACCTTTACCTGCTATCTTAAATGCTTAGTATAGGATGCTAGTTTATCATCAGTGACCCTACATTCTTGTCCATCTGTCATGCTATACTATCTGGCCGTGATCAATCGGGAGGTGATCACGGGCATATTTTATACACTACTATACATGATACATTGTGGTGACTAAAGTCGGGTTGGCTCGTAGAGTACCCGCAAGTGATTCCGATGTGGGGGCTAAAAGGACAGGTGGTTCCATCCCGGTAGTGGTGGGCTTGTGTTCCCGACGGCCCCCGACTGTTACGTTTTGGTGGAGCGACATGGCAGGTTGTGACCAACTAGTAGACAGGTGGGCCTGATCGCTGGTCGGCGTCTGCGGATACTTCAAATAACACGCTTAACGAGATTTGGATATTTGATCTGAGTCTGGCTACGAGCCTATACGTACTAACCAACTACGCGGGAACAGTTATGGGCACTCGACGTCGTGGTATCAGCCGAAGCCTTCTTGACGTGAGCGACTGAGCGGCGCGTGCGAGGTTGCACTGCATAACGCAACTTCCTATGTAATGGAGGTTGCTAGGTCTGCTCACTGGCCGCCCACATAACATGCAGGAGTGCAATGGGCGATGGGCCCAGACCCCTGCGCGCTTAGGATTAGACCGGTGTGCTGACCTCTCTGTTGTGCCTAGATAGGGCTGCGACGTGTTGATCTTCTGAGGCCAGGCATGACCTAGGAAAGTGTGTCCGGCCAGAGGGATCGAGCGTGTTTGGTAATGTGGTGCACCCCTGCAGGAAGTTTATCTATTCGAATAGTCGTGTCCCTCAGTAAAAGGATGACCCGGAGTCATATTTTGACCTTATGACAACTAGAACCGGATTCTTAATAAAACACACCCTTACAAGTGCCAGATACAACCCAGTGATCGCTCTCTCACAGGGCGACAAGGAGAGGATCGTCGGGTAGGATTATGCTATATGTTGTTACTTGGTGAACTTACCAGCTACTCTCTTCTATATGCTTCAAGATGGAGGCTGCCAGAAGCGTAGTCTTTGATAGGACTAGCTATCCCCCTCTTATTCTGGCATTCTGCAGTTCAGTCCACAGATACTACCCATTTCATTGATACCGATGCATATGTAGTGTAGATCCTTGCTTGCGAGTACTTTGGATGAGTACTCACGGTTGCTTTGCTACCCCTTTTCCTCCTTTTTCCATTCTTCTCGGATGATGCAACCAGATGGTGGAGCCCAGGAGCCAGATGCCACTGCCGATGACTACTGCTACCCCGCCGGAGCCTACTACTACATGGAGTCTGCCGACGACCAAGAGTAGTTTAGGAGGATCCCAGGTAGGAGGCATGCGCCTCTTCGATCTGTATTCATGTTTGTGCTAGCCATCTTATGGCACCTTGTTTAACTTGTGTCTGTACTCAGATAACGTTACTTCCGCTGACTCTTTTATGATCAAGCTTATATATTTGAGCCCTCGAGGCCCCTGGCTTGTAATATGAAGCTTGTATGATCTTTAATTTGTGTCTAGAGTTGTGTTGTGATCCCTACCCACGAGTCCCTGATCTTGGTCGTACACATTTCCGTGCATGATTAGTGTATGATTGAATCGGGGGCGTCATAAGTTGGTATTAGAGCCGACTGCATGTAGGAATCCCCCTTCCAAACTCCTTGGCCGAAGTCGAGTCTAGTCATTGCGAAACTTTTACTAACATGGGTGTATGGCTTACGGGCCCACGTCGCCATTGGGTGGTATTAGGATCTTTTATTCCTCGTCTATACTCTGGGACTCTGATCTCTTTTCTATTCGGGTAAAATGATTTTACTAACTCTAACTTTAGGTTCTCGTAAATACTTCCTCCCTAAGAGCCGCTCATTGCCAATGATGACTTGAATCACTAGAGGATTCTAAAGATACTCTCCGATTGTTGGGGAACGTAGTAATTTCAAAAAAAATCCTACGCACACGCAAGATCATGGTGATGCATAGCAACGAGAGGGGAGAGTGTATCCACGTACCCGGAAGCGTTAGCACAACGCGGTTGATGTAGTCGTACGTCTTCACGATCCGACCGATCAAGTACCGAACGCACGGCACCTCCGAGTTCAGCACACGTTCAACTCGATAACGTCCCTCGAACTCCGATCCAGCCGAGCTTTGAGGGAGAGTTCCGTCAGCACGACGGCATGGTGACGATGATGATGTTCTACCGACGCAGGGCTTCGCCTAAGCACCGCTATGATATGATCGAGGTGGATTATGGTGGAGGGGGCACCGCACACGGCTAAGAGATCCAAGGGATCAATTGTTGTGTCTAGGGGGTGCCTCCCTCCCCGTATATAAAGGAGTGGAGGAGGGGGAGGGGGCCGGCCACCCTTGGCGCGCCCCATGAGGAGTCCTACTCCCACCGGGAGTAGGACTCCCCCCTTCCATGTTGGAGTAGGAGAGGAGAGGGAAGGAGAGAGAGGGGGAAAGGAAAGGGGGGGCGCCGCCCCCCTCTGTTGGTGTACAAAAAGAGGGGTGCGTTTTTGTACCCCTATACCTGTGCACGGGCAGTCGGAGCCGCGCCTACGGTCACGCCAAGCAGAACAGGGGAGGTGAGCCAAGGTTAGACCAAAGCCCAAGATAATAAGAGCAACGCCAAGGCCAAGACCACAAAGAGCAGAGGGACGAAGCAGGTTCCCCCGGCAAGACCCTTGCCGGGACAGCCTCAGCAGCCCCGGCAAGATCCTTGCCGGGACAGCTCGCCCCACACCAACAGAGCGAGCCACCCTTGAGCCCACGGTCCCCGACGCCATCATCCACATTGGGCCAGGGCTCGGGAGGCACCTCCGTGGTGGCATGCAGATCTTTGTGAAGACATATTCAAGATCAGATGAGGATTAGAAGACGACGATCCTCGGCAAGATCCTTGCCGAGGAAGACCACCAGACCCCCGGCAAGGCCCTTGCCGGGGACGACAGCGCGCCACGGCAAGACCCTTGCCGGGCCACACGGCAAGACCCTTGCCGGGCCACCCGGCAAGGCCCTCACCAAGGACGCCAGCAGGGCCACCGCCAGGCCCACGCCAACCAAGCTTCCACCGCCGTTCACATGCAGCTGCCAGCCCAACCAGCTGGACGGGCACCTGCGTGGCAACATGCAGCTTCCAGGCCAACTCATCGAGCACCAGCGTGGCGGCATGCAGATCTTCGTGAAGGCTCCGCCACTGCGCCACCTCAGCTGGCTGCCTGCCTACATGGTACCACACGCCTCACTGGCCAGGGCGCGTGTCAAAGCGAGGAGGAGCAGCGACGGACAGGACGGGCCTCGCCCCCGTCCCCAATAAAGCAAGGGGACACCTAAGCTATGCATTAAATGCGTCTTGTCCTGTAATACGAGCGATAAGCTTAGGGCACTGTACGCCTTTCCACCTCCTGTGTGCCACTGTGGCAGCCCCTTTCGACTATAAAAGGAGGCCCATGGCATACTGGAGACGGATTCGGCTCTTTCGAACCACACACTGACCACAGCTAGTTCGAGAGCTCAAGAACTCTCTTAAATACACCCACCAAAGCAGGACTAGGGTTTTACGCATCCTCGCGGCCCGAACCTGGGTAAACGATCCTTGTGCTGGCTACTAACCCTGCTCTTCTCGCAACCCCGCGCCCCGGCAACCGTAGTAGGGATTCTTGTGATCCCATAGGTGTCGTTCCACACCGACACCCTCCTTGTCCAATTCGGACTTGGGGGGGAGGGGCGCGCGGCTGCCCCTTGGCCGCCTCTCCTCTTCCACCACTTGGGCCCATGAGGCCCAATAACCTCCGGGGGGGTTCCGGTAACCCCCCGGTAGTCCGGTATATATCCGATAACCCCCGGAACTATTTCGTTGTCCGAATATAGTCGTCCAATATATCAATCTTCATGTCTCGACCATTTCGAGACTCCTCGTCATGTCCGTGATCACATCCGGGACTCCGAACTACCTTCAGTAGATCAAAACACATAAACTCATAATATAACCGTCGTCGAACTTTAAGCGTGCGGACCCTACGGGTTCAAGAACTATGTAGACATGACCGAGACACGTCTCCGGTCAATAACCAATAGCGGAACCTGGATGCTCATATTGGCTCCACTTATTCTACGAAGATCTTTATCGGTTAAACCGCATAACAACATACGTTGTTCCCTTTGTCATCGGTATGTTACTTGCCCGAGACTCGATCGTCGGTATCTCAATACCTAGTTCAATCTCGTTACCGGCAAGTCTCTTTACTCGTTCCGTAATACATCATCCCGCAACTAACTCATTAGTTGCAATGCTTGCAAGGCTTAAGTGATGTGCATTACCGAGTGGGCCCAGAGATACCTCTCCGACAATCGGAGTGAAAAATCCTAATCTCGAAATACGCCAACCCAACAAGTACCTTCGGAGATACCTGTAGAGCACCTTTATAATCACCCAGTTACGTTGTGACGTTTGGTAGCACACAAAGTGTTCCTCCGGTAAACAGGAGTTGCATAATCTCATAGTCATAGGAACATGTATAAGTCATGAAGAAAGCAATAGCAACATACTAAACGATCAAGTGCTAAGCTAACGGAATGGGTCAAGTCAATCACATCATTCTCCTAATGATGTGACCCCGTTAATCAAATGACAACTCTTTGTCTATGGCTAGGAAACATAACCATCTTTGATCAACGAGCTAGTCAAGTAGAGGCATACTAGTGACTCTCTGTTTGTCTATGTATTCACACATGTATCATGTTTCCAGTTAATACAATTCTAGCATGAATAATAAACATTTATCATGATATAAGGAAATAAATAATAACTTTATTATTGCCTCTAGGGCATATTTCCTTCAGTCTCCCACTTGCACTAGAGTCAATAATCTAGATTACACAGTAATGATTCTAACACCCATGGAGCCTTGGTGCTGATCATGTTTTGCTCGTGGAAGAGGCTTAGTCAACGGATCTGCAACATTCAGATCTGTATGCATCTTGCAAATCTCTATGTCTCCCACCTGGACTTGAACCCGGATGGAGTTGAAGCGTCTCTTGATGTGATTGGTTCTCTTGTGAAATCTGGATTCCTTTGCCAAAGCAATTGCACCAGTATTGTCACAAAAAAAATTCATTGGACCCGATGAACTAGGTATGACACCTAGATCGGATATGAACTCCTTCATCCAGACTCCTTCATTTGCTGCTTCCGAAGCAGCTATGTACTCCGCTTCACATGTAGATCACGCTACGACACCTTGTTTAGAACTACACCAACTGACAGCTCCACCGTTTAATATAAACACGTATACGGTTTGCGATTTTGAATCGTCCGGATCAGTGTCAAAGCTAGCATCGACGTAACCATTTACGACGAGCTCTTTGTCACCTCCATAAACGAGAAACATATCCTTAGTCCTTCTCAAGTATTTCAGGATGTTCTTGACCGCTGTCCAGTGATCCACTCCTGGATTACTTTGGTACCTCCCTGCTAAACTAATAGCAAGGCACACATCAGGTCTGGTACACAGCATTGCATACATGATAGAGCCTATGGCTGAAGCATAGGAACATCTTTCATTTTCTCTCTATCTTCTGCAGTGGCCGGGCATTGAGTCTTACTCAACTTCACACCTTGTAACACAGGCAAGAACCCTTTCTTTGCTTGATCCATTTTGAACTTCTTCAAAACTTTGTCAAGGTATGTGCTTTGTGAAAGTCCAATTAAGCGTCTTGATCTATCTCTATAGATCTTGATGCCCAATATATATGCAGCTTTACCGAGGTCCTTCATTGAAAAACTCTTATTCAAATATCCTTTTATGCTATCCAGAAATTCTATATCATTTCCAATCAACAATATGTCATCCACATATAATATCAAAAATGCTACAGAGCTCCCACTCACTTTCTTGTAAATACAGGCTTCTCCAAAAGCCTGTATAAAACCATATGCTTTGATGACACTATCAAAACGTTTATTCCAACTCCGAGAGGCTTGCACCGGTCCATAAATGGATCGCTATAGCTTGCACACTTTGTTAGCTCCCTTTGGATCGACAAAACCTTCCGGTTGCATCATATACAACTCTTCTTCCAGAAATCCATTCAGGAATGCAGTTTTGACATCCATTTGCCAAATTTCATAATCATAAAATGCGGCAATTGCTAACATGATTCGGACAGACTTAAGCATCACTACGGGTGAGAAGGTCTCATCGTAGTCAATCCTTTGAACTTGTCGAAAACCTTTTGCAACAAGTCGAGCTTTATAGATAGTAACATTACCGTCAGCGTCAGTCTTCTTCTTGAAGATCCATTTATTTTCGATGGCCTGCCGATCATCGGGAAAGTCAACCAAAGTCCACACTTTGTTCTCATACATGGATCCCATCTCAGATTTCATGGCCTCAAGCCATTGTGCGGAATCTGGGCTCACCATCGCTTCTTCATAGTTCGTAGGTTCGTCATGGTCTAGTAACATAACCTCCAGAACAGGATTACCGTACCACTCTGGTGCGGATCTTACTCTGGTTGACCTACGAGGTTCAATAACAACTTGATCTGAAGTTTCATGATCATCATCATTAACTTCCTCACTAATTGGTATAGACGTCACAGGAACCGGTTTCTGTGATGAACTACTTTCCAATAAGGGAGCAGGTACAGTTACCTCATCAAGTTCTACTTTCCTCCCACTCACTTCTTTCGAGAGAAACTCCTTCTCTAGAAAGGATCCATTCTTGGCAACGAATGTCTTGCCTTCGGATCTGTGATAGAAGGTGTACCCAACAGTTTCCTTTGGGTATCCTATGAAGACACATTTCTCCGACTTGGGTTCGAGCTTATCAGGTTGAAGCTTTTTCACATAAGCATCGCAGCCCCAAACTTTAAGAAATGACAACTTTGATTTCTTACCAAACCACAGTTCATAAGGCGTCGTCTCAACGGATTTTTATGGTGCCCTATTTAACGTGAATGCGGCCGTCTCTAAAGCATAACCCCAAAATGATAGCGGTAAATCAGTAAGAGACATCATCGATCGCACCATATCTAGTAAAGTACGATTACGACGTTCGGACACACCATTACGCTGTGGTGTTAAGGGTGGCGTGAGTTGCGAAACTATTCCACATTGTTTCAAATGTAGACCAAACTCGTAACTCAAATATTCTCCTCCACGATCAGATCGTAGAAATTTTATTTTCTTGTTACCATGATTTTCAACTTCACTCTGAAATTCTTTGAACTTTTCAAATGTTTCAGACTTATGTTTCATTAAGTAGATATACACATATCTGCTTAAATCATCTGTGAAGGTGAGAAAATAATGATACCCGCCGCAAGCCTCAACATTCATTGGACCACATATATCAGTATGTTTGATCTCCAATAAATCAGTTGCTCGCTCCATCGTTCCGGAGAACTGCGTTTTAGTCATCTTGCCCATGAGGCATGGTTCGCAAGTACCAAGTGATTCATAATCAAGTGATTCCAAAAGTCCATCAGTATGGAGTTTCTTCATGCGCTTTACACCAATATGACCCAAACGGCAGTGCCACAGATAAGTTGCACTATTATTATCAACTCTGCATCTTTTGGCTTCAACATTATGAATATGTGTATCACTACTATCAAGATTCATCAAGAATAGACCACTCTTCAAGGGTGCATGACCATAAAAGATATTACTCATATAAAAAGAACAACCATTATTCTCTGATTTAAATGAATAACCGTCTCGCATCAAACAAGATCCAGATATAATGTTCATGCTCAACGTTGGCACCAAATAACAATTATTTAGGTCTAATACTAATCCCGAAGGTAGATGTAGAGGTAGTGTGCCGACGGCGATCACATCGACTTTGGAACCGTTTCCCACGCGCATCGTCACCTCGTCCTTAGCCAGTGTCCGCTTAATCCATAGTCCCAGTTTCGAGTTGCAAATATTAGCAACAGAACCAGTATCAAATACCCGGGTGCTACTGCGAACTCTGGTAAGGTACACATCAATAACATGTATATCACACATACCTTTGTTCACCTTGCCATCCTTCTTATCCGCCAAATACTTGGGGCAAGTTCCGCTTCCAATGACCAGTCTGCTTGCAGTAGAAGCACTCAGTCTCAGGCTTAGGTCCAGACTTGGGTTTCTTCTCCTGAATAGCAACTTGTTTGCTGTTCTTCTTGAAGTTCCCCTTCTTCTTCTTCCCTTTGCCCTTTTTCGTGAAACTGGTGGTCTTATTGACCATCAACACTTGATGCTCCTTCTTGATTTCTACCTCCGCAGCCTTTAGCATTGCGAAGAGCTCGGGAATCGTCTTATCCATCCCTTGCATGTTATAGTTCTTCACGAAGCTCTTGTAGCTTGGTGGCATTGATTGAAGAATTCTGTCAATGACGCTATCATCCGGAAGATTAACTCCCAGTTGAATCAAGTGATTGTTATACCCAGACATTCTGAGTATATGCTCACTAACAGAACTATTCTCCTCCATCTTGCAGCTGTAGAACTTATTGGAGACTTCATATCTCTCAATCCGGGCATTTGCTTGAAATATTAACTTCAACTCCTGGAACATCTCATATGCTCTATGACGTTCAAAACGTCGTTGAAGTCCCGGTTCTAAGCCGTAAAGCATGGCACACTGAACTATCGAGTAGTCATCACCTTTGCTTTGCCAGACGTTCATAACATCTGGTGTTGCTCCTGCAGCAGGTTTGGCACCTAGCGGTGCTTCCAGGACGTAATTCTTTTGTGTAGCAGTGAGGATAATCCTCAAGTTACGGACCTAGTCCGTGTAATTGCTACCATCATCTTTCAACTTTGCTTTCTCAAGGAACACATTAAAATTCAACGGAACAACAGCACGAGCCATCTATCTACAACAAACATAGACATGCAAAATACTATCAGGTACTAAGTTCATGATAAATTTAAGTTCAATTAATCATATTATTTAAGAACTCCCACTTAGATAGACATCCCTCTAATCATCTAAGTGATCACGTGATCAAAATCAACTAAACCATAACCGATCATCACGTGAAATGGAGTAGTTTTCAATGGTGAACATCACTATGTTGATCATATCTACTATATGATTCACGCTCGACATTTCGGTCTCAGTGTTCCGAGGCCATATCTGCATATGCTAGGCTCGTCAAGTTTAACCTGAGTATTCTGCGTGTGCAAAACTGGCTTGCACCCGTTGTAGATGGACGTAGAGCTTATCACACCCAATCGTCACGTGGTGTCTGGGCACGACGAACTTTGGCAACGGTGCATACTCAGGGAGAACACTTTTATCTTGAAATTTAGTGAGAGACCATCTTATAATGCTACCGTCAATCAAAGCAAGATAAGATGCATAAAAGATAAACATCACATGCAATCAATATAAGTGATATGATATGGCCATCATCATCTTGTGCTTGTGATCTCCATCTCCGAAGCACCGTCATGATCACCATCGTCACCAGCGCGACACCTTGATCTCCATCGTAGCATCGTTGTCGTCTCGCCAACTATTGCTTCTACGACTATCGCTACCGCTTAGTGATAAAGTAAAGCAATTACAGGGCGATTGCATTGCATACAATAAAGCGACAGCCATATGGCTCCTGCCAGTTATCGATAACTCGGTTACAAAACATGATCATCTCATACAATAAAATATAGAATCATGTCTTGACCATATCACATCACAACATGCCCTGCAAAAACAAGTTAGACGTCCTCTACTTTGTTGTTGCAAATTTTACGTGGCTGCTACGGGCTGAGCAAGAACCGTTCTTACCTACGCATCAAAACCACAACGATAGTTCGTCAAGTTAGTGTTGTTTTAACCTTCTCAAGGACCGGGCGTAGCCACACTCGGTTCAACTAAAGTTGGAGAAACTGACACCCGCCAGCCACCTGTGTGCAAAGCACGTCGGTAGAACCAGTCTCGCGTAAGCGTACGCGTAATGTTGGTCCGGGCCGCTTCATCCAACAATACCGCCGAACCAAAGTATGGCATGCTGGTAAGCAGTATGACTTGTATCGCCCACAACTCACTTGTGTTCTACTCGTGCATATAACATCAACGCATAAAACCTGGCTCGGATGCCACTGTTGGGGAACGTAGTAATTTCAAAAAAAAATCCTACGCACACGCAAGATCATGGTGATGCATAGCAACGAGAGGGGAGAGAGTGTCCACGTACCCTCGTAGACCGAAAGCGGAAGCGTTAGCACAACGCGGTTGATGTAGTCGTAAATGTTCACGATCCGACCGATCAAGTACCGAACGCACGGCACCTCCGAGTTCAGCACACTTTCAACTCGATGACGTCCCTCGAACTTCAATCCAGCCGAGCTTTGAGGGAGAGTTCCGTCAGCACGACGACGTGGTGACGATGATGATGTTCTACCGACGCAAGGCTTCGCCTAAGCACCGCTACGATATGACCGAGGTGGATTATGGTGGAGGGGGGCACCGCACACGGCTAAGAGATCCAAGGGATCAATTGTTGTGTCTAGGGGGTGCCTCCCTCCCCGTACATAAAGGAGTGGAGGAGGGGGAGGGGCCGGCCACCCTTGGCGCGCCCCATGAGGAGTCCTACTCCCACCGGGAGTAGGACTCCCCCCTTCCATGTTGGAGTAGGAGAGGAGAGGGAAGGAGAGAGGGGGGAAAGGAAAGGGGGGCGCCGCGCCCCCCCTCCTTGTCCAATTCGGACTTGGGGGGGAGGGGCGCGCGGCTGCCCCTTGGCCGCCTCTCCTCTTCCACCACTTGGGCCCATGAGCCCCAATAACCTCCGGGGGGGTTCCGGTAACCCCCCGGTACTCCGGTATATATCCGATAACCCCCGGAACCATTCCGGTGTCCGAATATAGTCGTCCAATATATCAATCTTCATGTCTCGACCATTTCGAGACTCCTCGTCATGTCTGTGATCACATCCGGGACTCCGAACTACCTTCGGTACATCAAAACACATAAACTCATAATATAACCGTCATCGAACTTTAAGCGTGCGGACCCTACGGGTTCGAGAACTATGTAGACATGACCAAGACATGTCTCCGGTCAATAATGAATAGTGGAACCTGGATGCTCATATTGGCTCCCACATATTCTACGAAGATCTTTATCGGTTAAACCGCATAACAACATACGTTGTTCCCTTTGTCATCGGTATGTTACTTGCCCGAGATTCGATCGTCGGTATCTCAATACCTAGTTCAATATCGTTACCGGCAAGTCTCTTTACTCGTCCCGTAATACATCATCCCACAACTAACTCATTAGTTGCAAGCTTGCAAGGCTTAAGTGATGTGCATTACTGAGTGGGCCCAGCGATACCTCTCCGACAATCGAAGTGACAAATCCTAATCTCGAAATATGCCAACCCAACAAGTACCTTCGGAGACACCTGTAGAGCACCTTTATAATCACCCAGTTACGTTGTGACGTTTGGTAGCACACAAAGTGTTCCTCCTGTAAACGGGAGTTGCATATCTCATAGTCATAGGAACATGTATAAGTCATGAAGAAAGCAATAGCAACATACTAAACGATCAAGTGCTAAGCTAACGGAATGGGTCAAGTCAATCACATCATTCTCCTAAGGATGTGATCCCGTTAATAAAATGACAACTCTTTGTCTATGGCTAGGAAACATAACCATCTTTGATCAACGAGCTAGTCAAGTAGAGGCATACTAGTGACTCTCTGTTTGTCTATGTATTCACACATGTATCATGTTTCCGGTTAATACAATTCTAGCATGAATAATAAACATTTATCATGATATAAGGAAATAAATAATAACTTTATTATTGCCTCTAGGGCATATTTCCTTCACCGATGTTCTCCCGAGACTTTGTAACTTCGCTTTGCAATTAACTCCCACCGATATATCCTTATGGATAACTTCTTACACTACCATTTATACATTTGTTCCCAGTTGCTCTTGTTATTACAAGATGCCCCGAAATTCTCTCTACTGTTCCGAAAATCCTTTTGAGCTTACTGCCTTACAGTTCCTTGCAACATGAATACCCCCTATG
This sequence comes from Triticum aestivum, assembly GCF_018294505.1. Taxonomy (NCBI): domain Eukaryota; kingdom Viridiplantae; phylum Streptophyta; class Magnoliopsida; order Poales; family Poaceae; genus Triticum; species Triticum aestivum. Next base: position 215,467,377 of record NC_057802.1, on the reverse strand, counting down.
GATAATTCCTCGCACATCCCGAGTATCTGTTCATCCCCAGTTGTTCATATGATTCACAAGATACATTGAACTACTATCTGATCTTCGGTAACCCTATGCCAGCTATTGCTCTACAAATACTTGTCTGCTTGCATTATGGTTACTTCCCATATGTCTAGCAATATTCATTAGTATCCTTTGAGCATTTGTTTCAATATGTTTGTGAATGGTCGCAATCATCATTCGAAACTAGAATTCGTCCCTTTGGCTGAGATGTCACTTCGTACATGAGCTGTTTCTTGACCAATCAAATTGTCGTTGATTGTACCCCTAAGTTTATTCAACTTATCATTCCTTAATTAGAGCGATTGCTTCTGATCCCTTGAATCGGAAATCATAATTCCTTTACATTTGAGCTTTGAATTAGTCTGTTGTTTCTATAAACTGATCTCCTTGCATTCTTTCTTCCTCTTGTTGAGTACCGATGCTCACATCAGATCCCTTGTAGACCACCATATCCTCTGTTGGATTTCATCCGACAACGTCCTTCATATTCAATAACCTTGTGAGCCTTTCCACGGATATATAATGCCTTTGGTAAATTGTATCATCTGCTTTGTCAACCATGCTCTACTTTCGAGCTTGTGTTATTTACTCCTGAAGTTTATGTTATATGTTCCCAAGATGCCCTATGGGATGAACATATACCTTCTCTAAAACCCTATCAACCCGAAAGTTTTCACAAGTCATACCCTTCTGGTGTTTTGCCAGATAATTTTCAACACTACAACTTCTTCGAAGACATGAAGTGAATGAAAGGTTAGGCATTGAAGAAGTGGGAGTCGACCTTGAACCTTTGCGTTCATGCCCATTGACACGATGTGGAACTTCTCATGCAAGCTTCTTGTAATAATAATTATTCCCTTGTTATAAAATCATCTTGTATTTTGTTTTGGTCCTTTGCAATCGTGGTTCTGACCATGACTGTTCTTCTTTGATCCCATTTCACGGACAAGTTAAAGCACTTGTCTTTTGCAAATCAATATGCCTGTCCAACCTCTATACTGAACTACCTCGAGTATTGCCCCCCTACTATCTCGAGGATATCATGCTATTGCACTACGTCCTATGAATTTTCTGATGAAGTGATACCTTTCCATGTCATAGTTGCTCCACAGGCTCTGGGTTGTCGTCAACCGAGACAAGCGAATAGTGAATCAATTCCCCTCCGTGATTCAGCACTCCTAGTACTTTTTTGCTGGGAAGTTTGATACTACATCACGTCATACCTATCCTAATTAGCCATATCATTGTCATGCCGACTTTAACTGTGCTACCTGGTCCTTCTTCCCGGAGCACAATTTTTTATCATGAGCTAAGTTTACGTCGATCTTCCCCATCATATCGCTTCACCTTGAACGACAAACTTGATCCCGAGTTTGTGTCGTATCTGTGGTTCCAATAACCCTTCGCTTCATCATTCATTTCACTTGATGTCATCGCCGATCGATTACATCTTCATGAAATCTCTCGACAATTGTGTCGTGATCATCATCAACAACCTGAGCTCTTCCGGGATATCAATCGAGTTCCCGATGAGAAGTACATCCTTCCCCCTCGATGATTTGTGTTACCATCGACAAGACCCTTACCTTTATTTCATCACAAACTTGTTTTGTTATGGATGCAACCGGCTATCCGGCTTGTATTATGTTCTACCTTGAAGTATTACTGTCTTTTATGCCAAGGATGTTGTGAGGATTGCTCCCCCTGTTAAGGACTCTTGGTATAGTGATACTTCTCACCATCACCATTCTTTCTTGTTCCCCGTGTTGATCCTAATCGGGATTCCAACAAGGGAATGGTGCTACTTGGATTCTGTACATCTAGCAAACTTATTACTTTGAAGTTAATGGTAGATAGTCCATTCTTAGACTATTGGTTATTGAATCACCATTCTAACATTGATCATGCTACCTATGCCCGTATTTCGGGCGCACCTTCAACCAATGTTTAATTGTGTATGTTTTCCTAGAGCATACATCATTATATCATTTGATCTGACAAATGATATCTCCGTGTTCACTCAATTGTGGAAATCCATCTTTTTGGAAACCTCAAAGAATTATCGCTGATTCCATCAGCTACCTCCTCATCCTCTTGTCAGTTTACTGATGAACTCTTGTTTCGGAACTCGCTTCCATAGTTCATTTCCCGGGAATTTTACAATGTCATCTCGTCAATCTGCGTTGCACCTTTTCTTCTCACGCATCCTGAGTCTGAGGTATTTTGACACCAATCAGATCTGAATCTCGGTCAGATATGATGGTTGGGACATATTTCCAAGAGTTATAACATTGGTCTTTAAATAACCCGATAAGGTGATGCCATGCCTAACACACCTGGCCAGAGGACCTATTGTAATTGTTTCCTTTAGCAATGTTAGCCATTCTTCCATGAGAAAATTGTAAGACTTATTCTATGAGTTGTTCCTGATGGGTCCTTTGTGTATCCAAAGTCTGACCTTTTCATGAAGACCATGTCAATGCTATCTCGAAGCATGTATGTGGTACTCCGGTCTTCAATAAGAACATTTGAAGCGCAATGCTAAATTTTCCTTACCAATTATCCAAACACCGTTGTACTGGTAATGTCATGAAATTCCTCTCCCCGTACCCAATTGGTTTTCTACTTTATATCCTCTTATGGATATCATGCTCCGTTTGTCCTTGGGAAGGATATACTCCTGAGATATGTGTTTAAACACATTTTCATTTCCATTTTTTCTGTTTAATCTGATAATCGCATTTTCCTTTCCATTGTTTTGTTTAACCTTTCTTGTAACCTGACTTAGCTGTGCAGACATAATTCCCTGCTTAGTTGAGCACCTCGTTGTACCACTCTGTCAGTAAAGACCCTGTTACTTTTGTTGATGACCTTCCGGTAACCACGGATGGACGAGAACTTTGCCTATTGGTCTGCCTCGTTCAACGAGCAGGAAAATGGTTCTCTTCGTCCCTCGCCGTTGGTACCGATGTTGTTGCCGACATAATTGACAGTCTATTATGTGTCATGCATTGCTATCATGACCGTGCATGATGAAAGCGCCCTCCCTACTTTGTAACCCACAACTCCACATGATCAAAACATGACTCTCCTGTACATACCTGTTTCAAAGTTATCCCTTGCATTTGGTTTCGTATGTAATTCGTGAGCCACCTTCCTAGTGATCTATTCTGGTATCAGATGCAATACTTATTCTCGTTGCCCTGAAACCCCTTTCACCTTCTGATTAGGCATCGAACGATTGCCTGGCCGATTCCTTATTGTACCTTCTTACTTTGCTCTCGATGTTTTCCTAAGTTACAACTCGAGAGATACCTTGGGCCCAAATCCCTGAGCTAATTACCGAATATTAGACCTTGTAGACATCTGTCTATGTAGTTTTCCCTCCTATCCTTTCGTAAGTACGATGGAGTTCCTGAAGAAAGGGTGACGACTTTGTCATGATGGCCTGAAACAGAGGAATGAAGACGTCAATGTAATGGATCGACCTCTTCGAGAAGAGCAACCAACACCAAGAAGACCCGTTAGAATTTCATAACCAAATCCCTTTCCCCTACTCCACCTCTTAAAATCTCGGGACAAGATTTCAGTAAGCACACCCTAATGGTGTCATGTCATCACAATTAATTTGCTAAACCTCACTTCGATCCAAACCGAGCTCAAATTCAAAATTTTAAAATAAAGTAAAAATAATAGTTATTCAAATAGCAAGATAAAAATGTTCATTGTATTACAATTAATCACTAAGTAATTGTCATATAAGAAGAAAAATCTTTAGAAGTAATTAGATGCTCCTAACCTATTTAAAACAGGGTCAACAACACTAAATATGGCCTTCTCAAAATTTACAAAGGGGACATGGGACAAGTCTCATATTTATCAAAACTCTTTCTGTATTAATATAAAGTACAAAGGGGAGAGAAAATATAAAATAGATAGGGAGCCGCAAAGGGGACATGGGCCGCAAGTGCACAGTGCACGGCCGAGCCCAACTCACCTGGCGTCCCCCCCCCCCTCGTGGACGCAGCGAGCGTAGTCCATGGCCGAATCAGCCACGGGGCAGCCATCCGGTGCCTCCCCGTCGTTCTCCATGACGGATAAGGCCACCCGCATCCCCCCTGCTAAACCTAATGGCCCCATTCCCCTCGTTTGCTCTCCTCTTCCCTCTCCCTCTCGCACGAGCCGCCCGAGCTCGGCCGTCATCGCGTCGCCGTCGTTAACGTGCACCGGAGCTTCCCCAAGCTACAAGAAGGTGCCCAGGAGCCTCGTCACCTTCATCTCTTTCATCCTCGCCTGTGGATCGAGGCCAAAACGCCGCATAGCTTCGTCGTCAAGTCGTCTTCCCCGCCATGGCCACCGCAACCCCGCCGCTCGATCCGCCGCCGTATGCTCACCCCGGCATCCCCGAGCCCTCCGCGAGTACCGCAGTGAGCAACCCCTTCGATTCCATCTCTCCTCCGCCTTGATTCGGTCGCCATTTGCCGTCTGCTGCTGCCCTCGCCCGCATGCCCTCTTTCCCGCGCCGCAAATCCCCGGCCCTGCCTGCCTGCTGTTGCTTACGGCGCCGCCACTGCTGTTAGTTGCTTCTGTCGCTGTCGCTGCTGGTTGCTGCCTGCCGCTGCTATCGCTCACCTCGCCGTGACGCTACCATGCTCATCACTGCACCCGCGTCCCGCGCGTCCTATCCTCGCGCCACGCCGGCGCACCGTCCGCCCCTGCTGCCCCATCGCCTACTGCCTCCCCGCGTGTGTGCTATGTGCTGTTGCTACTGGCGCGTACTGCTCTTGCTGATGGGCTGCTACTCTCCTGTACTACTGCTTCTTGTTCTACTGCGTCTTCTCGCTAGCTATTGCTGCTAATCGCCGGCTGTTGTTGCTCGCCTACAGAGGCTGATGCTCGCCCATGGCTACTACGGCTGCAGCTGCTGCCTTTGTCCAGGAGGCCGGCTCATTAGATTAGTCTAGGATTAGGTAGGTTAGTATAATGTGTGGATGACATATGGGTCCACCTAACTAGATGAGATAAAACATTTAGAATATAATAAAATTCGGACATGTGGAACCCCCAACACTGTTCACTTTGACCATTCAATTTGACTTGGTCAATTCGGATTCATTAAATATAATAATTTTCAGAAATTCCAGAATATTATTAAAACTTTAAAATTTAATATAAAATAATCCGTAACTCCGATGAAAATACTTTGTACATTGAAGTTGCTCAGAAAGATGAGACGAATCCGAATATGCAGCATGTTTGTCTGCCACACATCCCTAGCATAGAGAACATGCAACCATCCCCCTTCGTTTCATCTGTCCGAAAATGCCAAACTTCGGGGAAACATTCCCGGATGTTATCCCTCTCCGTCAATATCACCGAGCACTGCGATAGGTCACCGCTAGCACCGTGTATTGTCATGATATGTTTGGTGATGCTTTGTTTGCTTCGTATTTACTGTTTCTTCCGCTCTTCTTCTCCGGTAGACCGCAGGACCGACGCTGATGCCGCTGAGTACGACTACATCGACGACGACCCTTCCTTCTCAACCGAGCTTCCAGGCAACCAAACCCCCTTTGATCAACCAAATACCGCCCACTCTCTGCTCTCTTATTCTTGCATTAGGTTTGCTACTGTTGTTGATTCGATAGCTCCTATTCTCTTGCATAGCATGTCATTGTTGCTACAACTGTTGATACCTTTACCTGCTATCCTAAATGCTTAGTATAGGATGCAAGTTTATCATCAGTGGCCCTACATTCTTATCCATCTTCCATGCTATACTATCGGGCCGTGATCACTCAGGTGGTGGCCCTGGGTTCCTGACGGCCCCGACTGTTACTTTGTGGTGGAGTGACAGGGCGGATTGTGACCAACTAGGAGACAGGTGGGCCTGATCCTTGGTCGGTGTCTGCGGATACTTCAAATAACACGCTTAATGAGATCTGGTTATTTGATCTGAGTCTGGCTACAAGCCTATACGCACTAACCAACTACGCGGGAACAGTTATGGGCACTCGACGTCGTGGTATCAGCCGAAGCCTTCTTGACGTCAGCGACTAAGCGGCGCGCGCCGGGTTGGACCGCGCAACACGACATCCTTTGTAATGGAGGTTGCTAGGTCTGCTCACCGGCCGCCCACGCAACGTGCAGGAGTGCAATGGGCGATGGGCGTGCTGACCTCTCTGTTGTGCCTAGGTAGGGCTGCGACGTGTTGATCTTCCGAGGCCGGGCATGACCGAGGAAAGTGTGTCCGGCCAAAGGGATCGAGCGTGTTGGGTAATGTGGTGCACCCCTGCATGGAAGTTTATCTATTCGAATAGCCGTGTCCCTTGGTAAAAGGACGACCCGAAGTTGTATTCCGGCCTTATGACAACTAGAACCGGATACTTAATTAAACACACCCTTACAAGTGCCAGATACAACCCGGCGATCGTTCTGTCACAGGGCGACAAGGAGAGGATCGCCGGGTAGGATTATGCTATACGTTGTTACTTGGTGAACTTATCAGCTACTCTCTTCCATATGCTTCAAGATGGAGGCTACCAGAAGCGTAGTTCTTGATAGGACTAGCTATCCCCCTCTTATTCTGGTCTTCTGTAGTTCAGTCCACAGATACTACCCATTTCATTGATATTGATGCATATGTAGTGTAGATCCTTGCTTGCGAGTACTTTGGATGAGTACTCATGGTTGCTTTGCTCCCCCTTTTCCATTCTTCTCGGATGATGCAACCAGATGGTGGAGCCCAGGAGCCAGATGCCACTACCGACGACTACTACTACCCCGCCGGAGCCTACTACTACGTGGAGTCTGCCGATGACCAGGAGTAGTTTAGGAGGATCCCAGGCAGGAGGCCTGCGCCTCTTCGATTTGTATCCATATTTGTGCTAGCCATCTTATTGCACCTTGTTTAACTTATGTCTGTACTCAGATATTGTTGCTTTCGCTGACTCGTTTATGATCGAGCTTATATATTCGAGCCCTCGAGGCCCCTGGCTTGTAATATGAAGCTTGTATGATCTTTAATTTGTGTCTAGAGTTGTGTTGTGATCCCTACCCGTGAGTCCCTGATCTTGGTCGTACACATTTGCGTGCATGATTAGTGTATGATTGAATCGAGGGCGTCACACCTTCCTAGGCCTCGCCGTCATCCACCTCCTTTGTGCTCACGGCGCGGCGTGGTAAACATGGTAAACGAACGAATGTATGCGGTGATGCTAACACCTGGACCCACCAGCGACATCTTCGGACGCAAGGAAGTGCCTCCATATTACGCAAAAAATGATTCCTCCCCCTGACAGCTTAGACCCACCAGTTATATCTTCCCACGGAACGAAGTACATCCTTATCCTCCCTGACAGATGGGACCCACCCGATCGAAGCATATGTAGCGTTATCTATCTGGTCGCGAACGTGTACCTACATACTAGTCGATCGGTCTCTCTACAATGGTGAACTATGGCCGAGCAAGCCGCGCCACGTGTAGTAGTGGAGCCCCCGACGTAGCAGTTTAGGCAGTCCACTCTAAACTGTGTACACCTATGTACATCCACATGCCAAAAATACCGCCACATACGTACATACGGGCGGGGTCTCGAACGCCTACTCACGCATATGTACGGCCAGGGCTCGTGTACATGGGAAGGTAACGGACGGCAGCAAGGGCGTCCTGTTCATCGGCAGCTAACCGGTTGGGTCAGAACGGAGAAACTGCATCATGTACATTGGGAGGCAACAAAATGCGTCCTGTTTATCGGGAGCCAACCGGCTTAGACAGAACAGGCGAAACGGGGTCTGCCGTACCGCAATACGGAGGAAACGGCCTTCTATTCGACCGCCTACGGTCTAAACGGGATCCTGTTCTTCAGGAGGGGTCTGGCGTACCGCAAACCGGAGGAAACAGACTTCTATTCGAGCACCTATGGTCAAAATGGGGTCCTGTTGATTGGGAGGGGTCTGGAGTACAGCAAAACGGAGGAAATAGACTTCTGTTGGAGTGCCTACGATCAAAATGGGGTCCTGTTCATGGGGAGCGTTGTGCTTTACTGATACGTCCTCAACGTATCCATAATTTTTGATTGTTCCATGATGTTATATTATCAATCTTGAATGTTTTACATTCATTTTCTAGCAACATTATATCATTTTTTAGGACTAACCTATTGACACATTGCCCAGTGACAGTTGCTGTTTTTTGCTTGTTTTTTCTTTGCAGAATATCCATATCAAACTAAGTCCAAATGCAGCAAAACTTTTTGGAGAACTTTTTCTACCCAGAAGAGACACAGGGAGCCCAAGAGGTGTACCAGAGGAGGCCCGTGGGGCTAACAAGACACCAGGGCGCGCCAGAGGCCCCAGGCGTGCCCTGGTGCCTTGTGGGGCCCATGATGATCTTTTCCACCGCCTCTCAGCTCTATAAATACCCAAATATTCCAGAAACCCTAAGGGAGTCGATGAAACCCAATTCGAACTGCCGCAAGTTCCAGAACCACGAGATCCAATCTAGAGCCCTATTACGGCACCTTGCCGGAGGGGGAAACGATCACAGAGGGGTTCATCATCGTCATTGGTGCTCCTCCGACGATGCGTGAGTAGTTTACCACAGACCTACAGGTCCGTAGGCAGTAGCTAGATGGCTTATTCTCTCTTTTTGATCTTCAATATAATGTTCTCCTCGATGTTCTTGGAGATCTATTTGATGTAATGACTTTTTGTGGTGTGTTTGTTGGGACCCGATGAATTGCGAGTTTATGATCAGTTCTATCTATGAATATTATCTGAGTCTTCTCTGAACTCTTTTATGCATGATCTTTACAGCCTGTATCTCTACTCTGAAACTTTGGTTTGGTTTGGCCAACTAGATTGATTTTTCTTGCAATGGGAAGAGGTGCTTTGTGATGTGTTCGATCTTGGGGTGCTTATTCTCAGTGACAGAAGGAGACATGACATGCATGTATCGTTGCCATTAAGGATAAAAAGATAGGGTCTATTTCTACATGAGTAGATCTTGTCTACATCATGTCATCATTCTTATTGCAATACTCCGTTTTTCCATGAACTTAATACACTAGATGCATGCTGGATAGCGGTCGATGTGTGGATTAATAGTAGTAGATGTAGGCAGGAGTCGGTCTACTAATCTTGGACGTGATGCCTATATACATGATCATTGCCTTGGATATCGTCATAATTTTTTGCTCTTCTATCAATTGCCCAACTGTAATTTGTTTACCTACTGTATGTTGTTTTCTCGAGAGAAGCCACTAGTCAAATCTATGGCTCCCGGGTCTATTTCCTATCATATTATTTTCAGATCTATTGTTCCAAAAACCCAAAAACACCTTGCTGCACTTTTTCGTTATTTATTTTATTTTGTGTTGTTGTCGGATCTATTTATCAAATATCATACAATTTTATCTATCTCAATACCGAGGAGGGATTGACAACCCCTCTTACGTGTTGGGTTGCAAGTATTTGTTATTTGTGTGCAGGTGTTGTTTACATAGTGTTGCTTGGTTCTCCTATTGGATTGATAATATTGGTTTCATAGCTAAGGGAAATACTTACTGTTGCTGGGCTGCATCATCCTCTCCTCTTCGGGGTAATACCAACGCAGATACAAGCAATCACGTACCACAAAATGGGACTCCACGGGCTATTGTTCATCCCCTGTTGTCCTCCAACAGGCTCCACCGGCTACTGTTCATATAGCCTCCATGGGGTCCTGTTCATCCACCCCAACCGGTTGGGTGTGGCGGCCTCCTCGGAGTATTGTTCGTTCAGCGGCAACCGCCTACTACCACGGGGTCCTTCTCATCCAACCCCCACCGGCTGGGGTGGGCGTACACGTATGTACGAGCAGGCGGCAGCAACGGGAAGTATTCATCCACAACCAACCAATGGGCTGGACTCACCACACGTCCCGACTCATTTCTACGTATGTATCGCGCGCACGACAACAATGGGCACTATTCATCCAGAGGCAACCCAACACACCGGCTGGGCACATCTCGCGCGGGGGCTTCGATCAGCTTCAGTGAGCAGCGAGAAGGATCGATCGGATTAAGTTAGCAGCGAAGGAATCAATCGGCTTCAGTTAGCAGCGAAGGGATTTCTCGTGTTCCCTTAGCAGCGAAGGGATGGATCGAACGGCTTCAATACGTAGTGGGATCGATCCGTCGCGTTCAGTACGTAGCCAGCTAGTGCAGTCGCTCGTGTTCAGTAAGCGAACACCTCACAAGGGTTCAGTTAGCGAGCGCCTCGCACACACGCGCATAGACGAGAAACGTGCAAACCACACTGCATCGCTCGGCCTCGACCACCCACCGAAACCGGGAACTCCCCGATATTTTCCTCGCCCTCACTTCTACCATGATTTTTTACATCATGGACAACCCAAAGAATGTCATGCAGGTGCGGTTCCCGCCGGCCCATGACGAAAGGCCCATTTTCTGTCATGATTTTCTGATATAGAAGTAGGAGCCCACCACATCTATGATGATACGTGTTTTTGTTACAATTGTCGTTATAGAAGTGTCATAAGCATGACAGAAATTTTTTTGTTCGGGCCAAAATGTCACAGATGTGTCTTTTTTTGTAGTGTCGTGGTTCAAGAACTTGCGGCGGCGAAAAATGTATTTTGTGGACTCTCCTAGGGGTTATGGGATAGTAGAGTATTTATAGAGGCGGGGGTAGGTTAAGACAGTGCCCGTGGGCCCCACTACCCACCAGAAAAGAATCTCCAAAAAGTTTCATGGCATTTGGACTTTGTTCGGTATTAATATTCTGCAAAGTAAAAAACAAGCAGAAAGCAACAACTGGCACTGGGCACTAAGTTAATAGGTTAGTCCCCAAAAAAGATATAAATTTGCTTGTAAATGTATATAAAACATCGAGGATTGATAATATAATAGCATGGAACAATAAAAAATTATAGATACGTTGGAGACGTATCAAGCGTCCCCAAGCTTATTTCCTGTTCGTCCTCGAGTAGGTAAATGATAAAATAGAATTTTTGATGTGGAATGCTACCTAACATATTCATCATGTATTCTTTTGTTTGTAGCATGGTCATTTGGACTTGAATGATTCAAAGCATTAGTCTATAATTTGGCATGGAAACATCAGTACTCAAGCATATCAACAAACAACAACGTCTTTCAAAATATCAACGCTAAAGAAAGTTATCCTTAGCCCATTATGCTCAATCATTGATCCATTCAAGAAACACACTCAAATATTAACTACATCCCATACACAAGTATGCCAATAGTGTTCCCTAGTTAGTGCTTTATAAGAGAAGATGGAGACGCAACATAAAAATAAAAAATTGCATAAAAGTAAATAGATAGGCCCTTCGCAGAGGGAAATAGAGATTTATAGAGGTGCCAGAGCTCATAGCTTAAATTGAGATATAAAATTGTTTTGTGAGGCATGCTTTTCCTGTAACAAAAATGACCGAGAATTCCCAATATCTTCGATGCTAGATAAATTATAGGCGGTTCCCAAACAAAAAGTGTAAAGTTTATTTCCTTTCCACCATTCTTTCACAATCCATGGCTAGTCGTATCCGCGGGTGCCTTCCATACCAACACTTTCCAAGGAATTTATTATCATAGTATTTTTTTCATTTTGGGACTGGGCATCCCTATTACATGCCACACTCTCGTCCAATGACAAGTGAATAAACACTCATCGTGAGAATAAAATACCTAGCATGGAAAATATTGGCCACCCCCTGCCGCTTCATGAGCGGTACGGGCACACAAAACGGAAATTAATTTTGAAAATGAGAGTTGGCACATACAAATTTACTTGGAACGACATGGAAATGCCGCATATAGGTAGGTATGGTGGACTCATTTGGCACAACTTTGGGTTTAAGGAATTGGATGCACAAGCAGTATTCCCGCTTAGTGCAAGTGGAGGCTAGCAAATATATTGAGAAGCAACCAACCAAAAAATAAAAACGGTCATAAATGAGCATTTAAAATAATTAACACTAAATAATGCACCACAAGTAGGATATAATTTCATTGCATAACTATTGACTTTACATGCATGAATAGGGAATCGTAAACCTTAACACCAATATTCTTACTAAAGCATAATCACTACCTCCATATCGCAAAACTATTGGAAGGAATCAAGTTCATAATTTCCAATGATCTTCATGAAAGTTTTTATTATATCCCCCTTGGATATCTTTCACTTTGGGACCAAATTCATATCTCGTGTAAATTACCATTACTATTCTTTGACTCTCAAAAGATATAAGTGAAGCACGAGCGCATAAATATTTCTTCAAAATTTTCATCTCTCAAAATAATATAAGTGAAGCATGAGCGGATATTTCTTTAAAATTTACTAACTCTCAAAATATTATAAGTGAAGCATGAGAGTTTATTTCTTGAAAATATAACCACCGCCGTGCTAAAAAAGATATAAGTGAAGCACTAGAGCAACTGCCTGGCTCAAAAGATTTAAGTGAAGCACATAGAGTATTCTAGAAAATCATGATATGCGTGTGGCTCTCTCAAACAAGTGTGTTCAACAAGGATGATTCTGACAAACTAAAAAGCAAAACAATCAAAGACTCCTATAATACAAGACACTCCAAAAAAACTCATGATATGTGATGAATAAAAATATAGCTCCAAGTAAAATTACTGATGGTCATTAGAAGAAAGAGGGGATGCCTTCCAGGGCATCCCCAAGCTTAGTTGCTTGGGAGTCCTTGGATATTACCTTGGGGTGCCTTGGGCATCCCCAAGCGTAGGCTCTTGCCACTCCCTATTCCTTCATCCATCGTGATCTCAACCAAAACTTGGAAACCTCAATCACACAAAACTTAACAAAACCTTCATGAGATCCATTAGTATAATAAAGCAAATCACCACTTTAAGTAGTGTTGCAAACCCATTCATATTTTTATTCCATTATACCTACTGTATTCTAACTTTAGCATGGCTTATACCCCCCGATACAATCCATAGATTCATCAAAATAAGCACACAATGCAAAGAAAACAGAATCTGTCAAAAACAGAGCCGTCTGTAGTAATCTGTACTTTAACCATTCTTCTGTAACTCCAAAAATTCTGGAAGATTAGGACAACATGGGCATTTTGTATATCAATCATGTGTAAAAAATTCAGAAATTTATCACGTTCCGGCAGCTCAGATCAATTCTGCTACCGGCCCAAAAGTTTCTGTTAATGCACAAAATCAAAGTAACTATCACCCAAATCATCCCAAAGGCTTTACTTGGTACAAACACTAATTAAAACACTAGAACACAATCATAACAGTAGCATAAATGTATATTTATTGAAAAACAGAAAGGAAAACCAAAAATTAAAAGATAACTATTGGGTTGCCTCCCAACTAGCGCTATTGTTTTACGCCCCTAGCTAGGCATAATGCATAGTTTCAAGTATTTTCATCTTTGGTTTCCAACTCCTCAATTATACAACCATAATTCTTAGGAGTTCTAGCATATATTTTTTTAATAATCACACTTCTAGGAACAAAATCAAAAGACTTATTTTTATATATTGGTTCCTTTATCAAATCAACGAAATTGGGGTGAAGTCCAATCATTTTAAGATCTTTGTTACTGCTGCTAGTAGTGGCACCCCTGTCTTTAGGAACATAAATAAACTTGAAATTCTTGATAGGATGAGTTTTTTCAATAGTTTTAACGGAAGAAAAAGCAGCACCCAAATTATTAATAATTCCTTCCAACTTATCGATCCTAGCGGGACTTTGTTCTACTCTTTCATTAATTATTGGTTCTTTCTCCTTTAGCTTATTTAGAGTAATTCCTACCTTTGATCCAAATTTAGTGACATGATTATGAATCTTTTTATCCAAATTATCAATATGATCTATGGTAGGCATCTTCTTTTCAATAGCATCTAACCTTTGCATAACATGCTCCATAGATAAAACCATTTCATTAAGAATGATAGGTGGTGAACCCACTAAATTTCCCATGGCATTGAAAGCATCCATAGAGTGACACATCAAGAAATCCCCTCCGGTAGTAGTGTCAAGCACAAATCTATACCAAGTAGTAATTCCCACATAAGCATTACGAACAAGGACGGTAGTAGATTGCTTACAAGTTGGTCTATTATGAGCATTGCAAATCCTATACCAAGCATCTTTCAAATTTTCTCCTCCCCTTTGCTTAAAATTGAGAACTTCATTCTCAGGAGTGCACGTAGCAAGCGAAGAACTAGCCATAACGATAAAGTGGGCAAACAAACAAAGAAGCACACAAAACTGCAAACGGAAATTATTTTTTATCTTTCTAGAAAAAAAATTAGAAGTGGGGAAGATGAAAATGAGAGGCAAATGGCAAATAAAGTAAATGCAAGGAGATGAAAGTTTATGCTTAGGTACTTGATAGATGTTTATGATGTCTCCCGGCAACGGCACCAGAAATTCTTCCAGCTACTTGTGAGCTGCGTTGGGATTTCCCCGGTGAGGAGAGGATGATGCAGTACAGTAGACATAAGTATTTTCCTCAGTTATGAAACCAAGGTTATCAATCGAGTAGGAGAAGCAAGCAACACTATATAAACAACACCTACACACAAACAACAAATACTTCCAACCCAACGCATCGAGGGGTTGTCAATCCCTCAACGTTATTGAGAAAGAATAAATTTGTGGGTCTTGATAAATAGATCTAACAAAAATACAAAAATAAAATAAATAAAATAGAATTGCAGCAAGGTATTTTTGGTTTTAATATATGAAAGAAAATAGACCCGGGGGCCGTAGTTTTCACTAGATGCTTCTCTCGAGAAAATATCATACGGTGGGTAAATAAATTACTATTGGGCAATTGACAGAAAAGCAAATAATTATGACAATATCCAAGGCAATGATCATGTATATAGGCATCACGTCCAAGATTAGTAGACCGACTCATGCATGCATCTACTACTATTACTCCACACATCGACCGCTATCTAGCATGCATCTAGTCTATTAAGTTCATGGAAGAACGGAGTAATGCCTTAAGCAAGATGACATGATGTAGACAAGATAAACTCACGTATGAATAAACCCCATCTTGTTAACCTTAATAGCAATGATACATGTGTGTCATGTCTCTTTCCGTCACTGAGATTGAGCACCGCAAGATCGAGCCCATCACAAAGCACCTCTTCGCATGGCAAGAAAAATCAATCTAGTTGGCCAAACTAAACCAATAAAACGGAGAAGAAATACGAGGCTATAACAATCATGCATAAAAGAGTTCAGAGAATACTCAAATAATATTCATGGATAGATCTGATCAGAAACTCATAATTCATCGGATCCCAACAAACACACCGCAAAAACTCATTACACCAAATAGATCTCCAAGAACATCGAGGAGAACATTGTACTGAAGACCAAAAAGAGAGAAGAAGCCATCTAGCTACTAACTACGGACCCGTAGGTCTGTGGTAAACTACTCACGCATAATCGGAGGGGAAACAAGGATGATGAAGAACCCATCCATGATAGTTTCCGCCTCCGACAGAGTGTCGGAAAAGGCCTCTAGATTGGATCTCGTGGTTCTAGAACTTGCAGCGGCAAAACAAGTATTTCGTGGACTCTCCTAGGGTTTTTGGTATGTAGAGTATTTATAGAGGCGGAGGTAGGTCAAGACAGTGCCCTTGGGCCAGTACCCACTGACACGTCTCCAACGTATCTATAATTTATGAAGTATTCAAGCCATGTTTACAACAATTTTATATGGTTTTGGTATGATTTGAATGGAACTAACCCGGACTGATGATGTTTTCAACAGAACTACCATGGTGTTGTTTTGTGAAAAAATAAATGTTCTCGGAATTGGACGAAACTTTTTGATGTTTTTTTGGAAGAAAAGAAAAATACCCGAGCAAAGAACCACTAGAGGGGCCCCCTGCTGCCCACAAGGCACCAGGGCGCGCCACCCCCTGGCGCGACCTAGTGGATAGTGGGCCCCCTGAGGCCCATCTTAGCGTGATTCCAACGCTGAAAAATCCTATATATTCAGAAACCCCCGAACGTTAACCTAGATCAGAAGTTCCGCCGCTACAAGCCTCTGTAGACACAAAAAACCAATGTAGACCCTATTCTGGCACCCTGCCGAAGGGGGAAATCATCACGGGTGACCATCTTCATCATCCCGGCGGCCACCATGATGAGGAGGGAGTAGTCCACCCTCGGGGCTGAGGGTTTGTACCAGTAGCTATGTGTTCAATCTCTCTCTCTCTCTCGTGTTCTTGAGTTGGCACGATCTTGATGTATCGCGAGCTTTGTTAATATAGTTGGGTCATATGGTGTTTTCCCCTCTCTATCTTGTTGTGATGAATTTAGTTTTCCCTTTGAGATTTCGTTCTTATCAGATTGAATACTTTTGGCTTTGAGAGCACTTGATGTATGTCTTGCTATGAATACCCGTGGTGACAATGGGGTATCATATTGATTCTCACTTGATATATGTTTTGACACTCAACTCGCGGATTCCCGAGGTGACATTGGGGTAATCTATGCATAGGTGTTGATGCACGTTTCCGTACTTGTTTCTCCGGTAGAAACTTGGGACACTCTTTGAGGTTCTTTGTGTCAGATTGAGTATTATGAATCTGAAACTGTTTGATCCATATCTTATAATCAACTCACGGATACGCGGTGACATGGGAGTATCTAGGTGACATTAGAGTTGGTTGATGTGTATCATATGGTGTTATTTTAGTACGAACTCTTGGATAGATTGATCGGAAAGGGTAAGTTGGTGTTATATTAGTACGAACTCTTGGATAGATCCATCGGGAAGGATAACTTTGAGATGGTTTCGTACCCTACAAAAAATTTCTTCTTATGTTTCCGCTAGATAAGAACTTTGGAGTGATTCTTCATCGCACGTTGAGGGATGGTTATATGATCAAATTATATTAGCATTGTTGACAGATTGCACTAGCGAAAATATGGACACTAGGACTCATTTTCAAGCATTACAATACCGTTTGTGCTCTCTTTTGTTACTTGCTACCTTGCTGTTTTTTTATTGTTCCTATTACAAAAATCAATATCTACTATCATTACTACAATTGTATCACCATATCTTTGATAGAAGAAGAATTCAATTGATAGAAGAAGAATTCAATAAAATGTTTGGCATAAAATCTTTGAATGATAAGCATGATTGTAATGTTGTCAGTATGAATTCTTTGAATATCCATGATGCTAATGATATGCAAAGCCATAAGCTTGGGGATGCTAAGTTTGATGAAGATGATATTTTTAGTCCCCCAAGTTTTGATGAGAAAATTTATTATGATGATTGCATGCCTCCTATTTATGATGATTATATTGATGAAAGTGGATTTGGAGAGGTCATGACTTTATTTAATGATTTATCCACTATTTTGGAAGAGGTTTCAACTCACTATGATAAAAAAAAGGAAATTGCTTATGTGGAGAGTAATAAATTTTCTATGCTTGTGGATCATGAAAAGAATGTTATATGTGATAGCTATATTATTGAATTCATTCATGATTCTACTTCAAATTATTATGGCAGAGGAACATATGCTTTTACATATCTCATTAATATCAAGTTTCCTCGCTATGTGTTGAAAGTTTTGAAGTTATGCTTGTTTTGCCTTCCTATTCTAGTTGATTCTTGCTCCCATGAATTATTTACTCACAAAATCCCTATGCATATGAAGTGGGTTACACTTAAATGTGCTAGTCATATTCTTCATGATGCTCTCTTTGTGTTTCAATTCTTATCTTTTATGTGAGCACCATTGAAATCATCATGCCTAGCTAAAAAGGCATTAAAAGGCGCTTGTTGGGAGACAACCCAACATTTACCGCTACTATTTTTGTGTGTTCACATGATTAGGCTACTGTAGTAATCATGTTCTATAGGTTTTGTTTCAATAAAGTACCAAGTAAATCCTTTGGGGTAGTGTGGATGATAGTTCACTTGATTCTGTGCAAAAACAGAAACTTTTGCGCCCAGTAACAGAATTGTTGAAACTCACTGGAGGGTCGAAAAATTCTGATTTTTTTTACAGATGATTGGTATAGAAATTCCATACGTTTCCTAATTTTTCATAATTTTTGGAGTAGCAGAAGTATGGTCATTGTTCAGATCACTACAGACTGTTTTTTTGCAGATTCTATTTTGAATGCATAGTTTGCTTGTTTTATAGTTTCTATGGCTTATATTGAGTGATATAAATTGTGCAAATGATAAGGTACAGTAGGCATCGTGTGATAACAATTATAAATCTTGTCTTTTTTTGACAGAAAGACTGTAAGGGAACCCCCTACAGTATAATTGGTGCAACAAACCCAAATTGCAAGTACCGTGCCTTGCACCTGGGTGGGAGGGAAGGCATCAGCCCCTTCCCACCACTAGGCTACGCCTTAGTATGCTGAATCTTGTCTTTGACAGTACCAAAGGGAATGATTTTCTTTATCATACTAACTTATCTCACGAAGTTCTGCTAAGTTTTGTGTGATTGAAGTTTTCAAGTTTTGGGTGAGATATCAATATGAGGAGAATAAGGAGTGGCAATACCCTAAGCTTGGGGATGACGAAGGCACCCCAAGGTCATATTCAAGGAAGACCCAAGAAACTAAGCTTGGGGATGCCCCAGAAGGCATCCCCTCTTTCGCTCCAACATTATCGGTAACCTCACTTGGAGCTATATTTTCATTCGTCACATGATATGTGTTTTTCTTGGAGCATCATTTTATTTTGTTAGGATTTGCTTTCTGTTATTTAGAATAGTGTTTTATATGTTCTACTTCAATAAAAATGTCAAGTATAGCCTTTACCATGCTCATTTTGCAAGTCCTTATGTTGCTGTTTGAAAACAGAAAGTTTTCTATCATTGTCTGAATTCTTTTGGAAAGTCAGAACGTGATAAAATCTTGAAATTTTTAAAAAGTATGCTATTATATATTTTCTATAGTATGGTAGTTTTTCAGAATTTTTGGAGTTAAAGAAGTATGATTCATCTTGCACTCTTTACAGATTATCCTGTTTAGACAGATTGCGGTTATGTTTGCATTGTTTGCATATGTTTGCTTGTTTAATCATTCTATTTGAGGATAGGAGTATTAAATATGCAGAGGCATTTAGTATGCAATGTTAAATAATAATTTTAGTTATTTTCTACAGTAGAGTATGATAAGGTTTTTGCATTGATTTATACTAACTTATCTCACGAGTTCTTGTTGAGTTTTGTGTGGATGAAGTTTTTGAGATTTAGGAAAATCGTGATATAAAAGGAATTAAGGAGACACAAAAACTCAAGCTTGGAGATGCCCAAGGCATCCCATGATATTTCAAGAAGTCTTAAGCATCTAAGCTTGGGGATGCCCCGGTAGGCATCCCACCTTTGTTCTTCAACAATTATCGGTTAGTATCGGTTGAGCCTAAGTTTTTGCTTCTTCACATGATGTGTGCTATTCTTGGATTGTCATTTTATTTTGTTTTGCTTTCTATTTTAATAAAATGCTTAGATCTGAAAGTTTTTAAATGAGAGAGTCCTCAAATAGTTACACATTTACTTAACCACTCATTTGAACTTCACTTATATCTTTTTGGAGTAGTTTGTCGAACACTCACATGCTGCACTTATATTATTTTGAGAGTTGATAATAGAGATATGTAACGCCCCGGATCCAATGTGCCAGGTGTCTGCCAGTTATTCGCTGTCGTTGCCATGTCATCTGCTTGCGTGTTGCATTTTGCCATGTCGTCATCTGCTTTTCATATCATGTCATCATGCGCTTTGCATTTGCATACGTGTTCGTCTCATGCATCCGAGCATTTTCCCCGTTGTCCGTTTTGCAATCCGGCGCTCCTATCCCCTCCGGTGCACCCCTCTTGATTTCTTCCGTGTGCGGGTGTCAAACTTTCTCGAAATGGACCGAGGCTTGCCAAGTGGCCCTAGTATACCACCGGTAGACCACCGGTCAAGTTTCGTTCCATTTGGAGGTCGTTTGGTACTCCATCGGTTAACCGGGCATCCGCTAAGTCCGTTTTGGCATTGCAGCAAAACCCCCCTTCTAACAGTCCCAAAACCCCTCTAAGTCCCTGCCATGCTCTGGGTCGTTCGATCACGATCGCGTGGGTGAAAACCGCACCTCGTTTGGACTCTCCAAGCTCCCTCTACCTATAAATAGGTGCCCCTTCCCGAAATTCGCGGATGAAACCCTAGTCATCTTCATCCTCGCGCCGCCGGACAAATTCGTCCGCGCCGGACATGTCCACCCGCCACCTCACTCCAGCCAATCGCGTGCTGCCACGTCGCCTTCCCCGCCGCCACAGCCAACCGGCGCGCGCCACCTCACCCGC
>NC_057802.1:215383570-215446383 GCF_018294505.1 Triticum aestivum | reverse complement strand
CCTCGACTGGCACCGCCGCCCTCCGCCGTCAGCGCGCCGGCCCCGCGCCGTCCGGCGAGCTCCCCGCCGGTGCATCGCCGCCTCTGCCCTCGAGGCCGGCGCCCGATCCGATCGAGCCCGCGTTGACTTCGTCCCCCCTCGAGGTCGTTTTTTTTGCCTAAGTCCTTAAATTCTTGCATTATCATGCCATGTTCAACTGTGCATAACTTTGTGCATGTAGCTCCGATTCGCGCGTGTAATATGTCAAATTATTTGTCTCGTGATGCTCTTCATTTTGTTCAATTTCACCATGTTTATTTGAGTCCATCTTGATGCCCAAATCATCGTTGCAAGAGGGCTAGTTGCTGTTAATCTCTGGTTCTTATCAGAACTTGGAGATTTATCATTTTTGTATCATTTAATCTGTGCATCTTTTGGGCATGAGCTCTACATGTGTTTTGAAGTATGCCATGCCATCTTTCCAGTGGTGTATACCATGTATTTTTGTGATCTCTGTGGTGACTAGCACAAGCATGCAAAGTAGGCCCCGTAATATTTCTGATTCCAGAGACTTAGTGATTTCTCCAAGTCCTTGTCTGCTGTAATTTTGTTGCCATGTAAACTTGATGCTACAGAGAGATCCATGCTTATTTTGGGGATGTTCAGTAAGGATGTTTTGTAGCTATAGTTGTAATTGATCCATTCCTGCAATTGTTTGCAATTTTAGAGTACCTTAGCATGACTCAATCTTGCTCTACTTTTGCTATAAAATATTTCTGGCAGATTCTTAACATGATTTGCAATCTTGCCAAGCTTGTTATAGTTGATCCATACATGCTAAGCTTATACTCTTGCCATGGATAGCTTCATAAATATGCCATCTTGCTGTAGGTATGCTTGACTTGTCATGCTTTGCTCTGTAGTGAGTGCATCAAGCTCACAAAGAGGCCTACATATTATTATTTCTGCCATGCTCTGTTTTCTGCTAAGTCTGGAACCTGATAACGGAACTTGCTATGTTTACATGCTTGCCATCATATCTTCTGGTCCTTTTTGGCTTATGGTCAGTAAGGGACTTTTGTCATATGCTTTGAGTAGATTCATGCCATGCTTTATTTTGCCATGTTAAGTTCCTGTAGCATGTTGATTTCATGCTCTGAACATTGCAACCTGATGTTATTTCTGTCATGTCCAGTATTTCACTAAGTCTGTGAACCTGTTATTATTCGCAATCTTGCCATGTCCTTTTGAGCATGCTCTAGTGATTTCTGGAGATAGCTCAGTGTTCATGTTTTGTTGTGCTTTACCTGTACTTCATGCCCATGCCTTTTGTTTTCATGTTTAGTTGCTGTAGCATAGTGTTTTGATGCTTGCCATATGCCTAGTTGCTGTTTTCGTCAGATTGTTGCTATGTATTGTTTGGAGTGTATGTGTTGCACCGTTGCTCCGTTTTGAGCATGCTCTATATGAAACTTGCTTAGTTTTGCATGTAGTCTCATATTATCATGTTGCATCCTTGTTTTGAGGTGTTTGCTTGATGTTTGTATGCATTTTGCATCAATGCCATGTTTAACTTGTCTTGCTCATATCTTCTAGACCGTAGCTCCGAATCTAATGAACTTTATATGTAACTTGACTAGAATTTCGTGTAGATCATCGTGGTGTTCTTTAACTTGCTGTTTAACAACTTCAACTTAATGCTTGTTAAGTTCTGGACCAATTTCGAAATTTGCATATGAGGACTTACCGGATTTGTTATATGTTGATTCCGGCCTCATTTAAACTTGCCTTGATGTGTTGTTCTTGTATGCATCATCTCTTGTCATGAGTAGCTTCATATAGCCTTGTCATGCATCATACTTGGTTGAGCATCATGCCTTGTTCTTGTGCGGTGTGTTTACCTTGTTGTGTGCTTCTTCTCGATAGTTCTCGTGTCGTTGCGATCGTGAGGATTCGTTCGTCTTCGTGGCTTCATCTTCTTCATGGATTCGTTCTTCTTCCTAGCAGGATTTCAGGCAAGATGACCGTCACCTTGGATCTCATTACTATCATTGCTATGCTAGTTGCTCCGTTCTATCGCTTTGCTGCGCTACCTATTCTCTTGTTCCTCAAGCCTCCCAAATTGCCATGAACCTCTAACCTTTGTCACCCTTCCTAGCAAACCATTGTTTGGCTATGTTACCGCTTTGCTCAGCCCCTCTTATAGCGTTGCTAGCTGCAGGTGAAGATGAAGATTGCTCCATGTTGGATTATGATTAATGTTGGGATATCACATTATCTCTTATATATTATTAATGCATCTATATATTTTGGTAAAGGGTGGAAGGCTCGGCCTTATGCCTGGTGTTTTGTTCCACTCTTGCCGCCCTAATTTTCCGTCATACCAGTGTTATGTTCCCGGATTTTGCGTTCCTTACACGGTCGGGTGATTTATGGGACCCCCTTGACAGTTCGCTTTGAATAAAACTCTTCCAGCAAGGCCCAACCTTGGTTTTACCATTTGCTCAGCCTATTTCTTTTCCCTAGGGAGTCGCTCTCTCGAGGGTCATCTTATTTTACCCCCCCCCCCGGGCCAATGCTTGTCTAAGTGTTGGTCCGAACCGAGTAGCCTGCGGGGCCACCTCGGGGAAACTCGAGGTTTGGTTTTACTCGTAGCTTGACTTATCCGGTGTTGCCCTGAGAACGAGATATGTGCAGCTCCTATCGGGATGTCGGCGCATCGGGCGGCTTTGCTGGTTTTGTTTTACCATTGTCGAAATGTCTTGTAACCGGGATTCCGAGACTGATCGGGTCTTCCCGGGAGAAGGAATATCCTTCGTTGACCGTGAGAGCTTATAATGGGCTAAGTTGGGACACCCCTGCAGGGTATTTATCTTTCGAAAGTCGTGCCCGCGGTTATGTGGCAGATGGGAATTTGTTAATATCCGGTAGTAGATAACTTGACACTTGACCTTATTTAAAACGCATCAACCGCGTGTGTAGCCGTGATGGTCTCTTCTCGGCGGAGTCCGGGAAGTGAACACGGTTTCTGGGTTATGCTTGTCGTAAGTAGGAGTTCAGGATCACTTCTTGGTCATTATTAGTTGACGACCGTTCCTTTGCTTCTCTTCTCGCTCTTCTTTGCGTAAGTTAGCCACCATACATGCTTAGTCGCTGCTGCAACCTCACCATCTTATCCATTCCTTCCCCTTTATGCTTTGCTAGTCTTGATACCCATGGTAATGGGATTGCTGAGTCCTCGTGGCTCACAGTTTACTACACCACCAGTTGCAGGTACAGGTTGTGCGATGATCATGACGCGAGAGCGATGTTACTTGTTTTGGAGTTATTCTTCTGCTTCTTCTTCGATCAGGGGATAGGTTCCAGGTCGGCAGCCTGGGCTAGCAGGGTGGATGTCGTTTGAGTTTCTGTTTATGTTTCATCCGTAGTCGGATGTTGTTCTTATGTATTGATGTATTGATGTATTCTTGCGGCATTGGTATGCCTTGTATGTATCCCAAAATATTATGTAATGTTGATGTAATGATATCCACCTTGCAAAAGCGTTTCAATATGCGGTTCTATCCTTGGTGGGGCCTTCGAGTCTCTTTAGGATAGTATCGCATATTGGGCGTGACAAGATACCAATTTTCACAAGCTATGGAATTGATCCTAATATGATGAATATTCAATAAGCATATAGTAAAAACTTTCATGTAGATCATATGGTGTTCTTGAGTTGGCATGATCTTGATGTATCGTGAGCTTTGTTAATATAGTTGGATCATATGGTGTTTCCCCCTCTCTATCTTGTTGTGATGAATTGAGTTTTCCCTTTGAGATTTCATTCTTATCAGATTGAATACTTTTCTGGATTTGAGTGCACTTGATGTATGTCTTGCTATGAATACCCGTGGTGAAAATGGGGTATCATACGGATTCACTTGATATATGTTTTGGCACTCAACTCACGGATTCCCAAGGTGACATTGGGGTAATCTATGCATAGGGGTTGATGCACATTTTCGTCCTTTTTCTCTAGTAGAAATCTTGGGGCACTCTTTGAGGTTCTTTGTGTTGGATTGAGCATTATGAATCTGAATTGTTTGATGCATATCGTATAATCAACTCATGCATACTCGCGGTGACATTGGAGTATCTAGGTCACATTAGAGTTGGTTGATGTGTATCATATGGTGTTATTTTAGTATGAACTCTTGGATAGACCGATTGGAAAGGGTAACTTGGTGTTATTTTAGTATGAACTCTTGGATAGACCGATTGGAAAGGGTAACTTGGTGTTATTTTAGTATGAACTCTTGGATAGATCGATCGTAAATGACAACTTTCAGGTGGTTTCGTACCCTACAAACAATTTCTTCTTATGTTTTCCGCTAGATAAGAACTTTGGAGTGATTCTTCATCGCACATTGAGGGATGGTTATATGATCCAATTATATTAGCATTGGTGAGAGATTGCACTAGCGAAAGGACGAACCCTAGGCCTCATTTTCAAGCATTGCAATACCGTTTGTGCTCACTTTTGTTACTTGCTACCTTGTTGTTTTTTATTGTTCCTATTACAAAAATCAATATCTACTATCATTACTACACTTGTATTACCATCTCTTTGCCGAACTAGTGCACCTATACAAAATACCGTTGTATTTGGTGTGTTGGGGACATAAGAGACTCTATGTTATTTGGTTGCAGGGTTGTTTGAGAGAGACCATCTTCATCCTACACCTCCCACGGATTGATAAACCTTAGGTCATCCACTTGAGGGAAACATGCTACTGTCCTACAAAATCTGCGCTTGGAGGCCCAACATGAGTCTACCAGAATAAATTTGCGCAGTAGACATCACCCACCAGGGCGCACCAGAGTCCCCTGGCTCGCCCTGGTGCCTACCGGGCCCCATGTGCCTCTTCTCATGGCCACCGGAAGCTTCCAGGGTCTCTTATCAACAGAAAAAAAATTGATAATATAATGGCATGGAATAATAAAAAAATTATAGATACGTTGGAGACGTATTAGACTTCATTTTGGATTTCAATGGTTTGAGTAATACCTTTCTAGCTGGGCTCCATCACCGCTTCCTTGTAGTGCACCGATTTCATCTTCTTCTAAGATACAAAATATTCAGTAGATTTGATAATCTTATCTGACGTTTCCATTTTGTTACTGTCTTAACTAAATCTTTTGCATCTAATGTAGTAATTTCTTTGCTTCATTTTATAGATAAAAGTATTCCAGAATGTTTATGCTTTAGTCTTGTTATAACTTAAGCCAGAGATTAATAATCCCAATAAGCTGTATCATCCTCCCACTTGCTCCTTTAACAAGAAAACCTTTTCTAAAAAATTATCCATTTTTTGAAAAACATTTTGTCTTTTGAATTTAGTGAGAGGAACACAAAACCTACAATGAAGCTTTGGTCTAAAATACTCTATAACTCTTTATAGTTTAATCATACCCTTTTTAGACGGTGTATCTGTTTAGTGAATATGATGTTGTTTCTTTTGTAAATCTCCAAACTTTAATAAAAGCAGATCGGTTATAATAATTCTATAATTATTTAATTGCTTCGTAAACTTATGGCTTAGAGAAATTTCTTCATAAAAGAAGAATCCTTGTTTATCTTTTTTAATAATGATATTGTATCTTCATCCTGAATTTCTTTGAACTATTTCAAATGTTTTCAGTCTTTATGTAAGTAAATCATATTCACTCACAACATTGATGAAATATAAATATACAGTGTGCCCGGTTATATCCATTGGACTTTATACATCTGAATGTATTTAGTCAAAATAAAAGATTCTTATACTTAATTTCTGTGAAGATTAGTTATCCAATATAACCAAGTAGCGCCACACACACAAGTGGTTCTATCAGTCTTCTCAAGACATCTAGCTTTAATGTTATATATCACAAGCTTCAAGATTCATCATGAATAAACCATTACCAAAATAGAGATTTAATCAAAACATATTCTCATAATAATCTGAACAACTATTGTTTAAAACTTATAAGAATATCCATTGCACAGTCCATAGGATAATGCATTACATAACTCTGAAGCAAAATAACTATTTATTTCAGTTCTAAGGTAAATATTGAAGATAAACTGAAGACATGACTTTGTTAGTCTCCAAGTAGCGATCCAATCACTCTTCCCGAGATGTATCACGACTGCATTTCTTCTCTCCTTGTGACCTCTCTGCAGCCCCTGCATTGGTTTGAAAAATGGGAGCAACCGATCAGTATCAAATACTCATGACTTACATGAATTTACAAGTAGCATAACATTAACATTGTATAATGATTATACCTTTACCGGAAGAACCGTTCTACTTATCAGCCAAATACTTCTTGTAGTTATGCTTTCATTGTCCCTTCTGCTTACAATAGAAACATTCAGTCTCTTTGGAGGCTCCGCCCTTATTCTTCTTCCGAGACTCGGTCTTACCGGCTTCAGTAGATTTCTTCTTCTTGGACTTGCCTTTCTTCTTGAAACTGGTGGTCTTATTGACCATCAACACGATTTTGTTCTTCTACATTCCAGCTTCCGTAGTTTTGAGCATAGCAAACAACTCGTTTGCACTTTTCTCCATCCATTCATGTTGAAATTCATGTTGAAACCATCGTAAGATGGGGGGAGTGAAGCAAGCACAATATATGTACCGAGTGTGGGAGGAACTCCAAATTCCAGAGAAGCCAGTCTATCAACATATCCAACAAGATTTATTATATGCTCACTCATTAAGGAACCCTCTTTCATCTTGCATTCAATGAAGGCCTTGGTTAATTCAAAATGCTTGGTCCTTGCCTGCTTCTTGTACAGAAATTCGAGTGACCCAATTATAAATTGAGTCGTAGATCATTCAAAATGCTTCTGTAGTTCAGGATCCATGCAAGTTAACATGAGGCACTGGACTGAAACATACTCATCACTACGAGTTGCGTAAGCAACAACTTCTTCTGGTGTTGCATATTTTCCGAGAGCATCACCCAGGGGCTGATCCAACACGTACTCGTTCTTAGCACCTCTGAGAAAAAATCTTAGGTTCCGGATCCAATCCGCATAGTTTCCACCATCAGAAGCCAACTTTTCTTTCTCTAACATATGGGCCAAGTTGAACATATTGCGAGCCATTGATCTACAACGATAGACAAAAAATTCATTTAGACATTTATACATAATTAATGTTGCACTAGTGTTTAAACATTTTAATATAAAGTGCACTTCCACTCAAATCAATGTCTGTCATAATTGATAGTGAGTGACTCAAGATCCAAATCTAGTTCTCAGTCATTGGTGTGGGTATCACGGATGACGAGAATTTTGACAGGTAGGCAATCTTTTGCCGATCCTATCGCCATATGAATGTTGTTCATCTTTTGATGCTTTGTGCCCCGGGCTTAGAACGATTCTGCCAGAACTTTAAGACAATGCTTTGTGCCCCGAGCATAGAAGGATTCTGCCAGAACTTTAAGACAACCGAGTGCTATCTGCATACATGGTCTACCATATCCGTACGTCTCCAATGTATCTATAATTTTTTATTATGCCATGCTGTTATATTATCATTCTTGGATGTTTTACCTTCGTTTTATAGCAACTTTATTATCATTTTTGGGGACTAACCTATTGACATAGTGCCTAGTGCCAGTTGCTATTTTTGCTTGTTTTTTACTTCGCACAAAATCAATACCAAACAGAGTCCAAACACATCGAAACTTTGGGGATTTTTCTGGACAAGAAGACACCCAGTGGGCCAAAGAAGTGCCAGAGGGGAGCCCCGAGGTGAGCACAAGACACCTGGGTGTGCCGGGGTGGGTTGTCCCACCTTGGAGACCTCCCACGCCACCTCTTTGCCCTATAAATACCCAAATATTCTAGAAATCCTAGGGGAGTCGACGAAACACAATTCCAGCCGCCACAAGTTCCAGAACCACAAGATGCAATATAAACACCATCACGGAGGGGTTCATCGTCCTCATTAGTGCCTCTCTGATGATGCGTGAGTAGTCCACCATAGACCTACGGGTCTGTAGGTAGTAGCTAGATGGCTTCCTCTCTCTATCTTTTGATTCTCAATACAATCGTCTCTTAGACATCTATTTGATGTAACTCTTTTTTGCGGTGTGTTTGTTGGGATCCGATGAACTTTGAGTTTATGATCAGATCTATATCCATGAATATTATTTGAGTCTTATTTTGATCTCTTATATGCATGATTATGTATAGCCTCGTATTTCTTCTTTGAATCTTTGGTTTAGCTAGGCCAACTAGATCGATTTTTCTTTCCATGAGAAGAGGTGCTTTGTGATGGGTTCGATCGTGCGGTGTTCTTTCCCAGTGACAGAAGGCGCAGCAAGACACACATGTATTGTTGCTATTAATGATAACAAGATGGGGGCTATTCCTACATGAATAGATCTCGTCTACATCATGTCATCGTTCATATTGCATTACTCTGTTTCTCGATGAACTTAATACACTAGATGCATTCTATATAGTGGTCAATGTGTGGAGTAACGGTAGTAGATGCAGGCAGGAGTCGATCTACTAATCTTGGACGTGATGCCCATATATTGATCATTGCCTTGGATATCGTCATAATTATTCGATCTTCTATCAATTGCCCAACTGTAATTTGTATACCCACTGTGTGCTATTTCTTGAGAGAAGCCACTAGTGAAATCTACGGCCCCCGGGTCTATTCTTTATCATATTTGCTTTCCGATCTATTATTTTCCACTTTTATTTTCAGATCTATTATTCCAAAAAGCGAAAAATTCCTTGATGCACTTTTTTTGCGTATTTTATTTCGCGTTTTATCGAGAGCTATTTATGCAACCTATCACAATTATTATCCCGTCAACTTGCCAATTTCTGACGCCGTTACAAAAAAGGGATTGACAACCCTCATAAGCGTCGGGTTGCAAGTATTTTTTTCTTTGTGTGCAGGTACCATTTACATAGTGTTGCTTGGTTCTCCTTGGTTTCATAACTGAGGAAAATACCTAACCTAGTTGTGTTGCATCATCCCTTCCTCTTTCGGGAAATACCGACGTAGCTTGAATCGACATCGCAAGGAATTTCTGACGCCATTGTTGGGGAGACAACATTAATATCTACCAGGTTCGTAATCAAATCTCATCTCCTTACAATTTACTTTATTTGCCATTTTCCTGTCATTTTCATCTCCCCCACTTAACAAAATATGCCGTTTTATTCGCACTCTTTTTCGCTTGCCTTTTTTTTCGTCAGATCTATCTTTTTGTTTGCAATATTGTTTGCCTAGTTTGTCATTATGGTCAGTTCTTCCTCTATTGCATGTACGCCCAAGAATGAGGTTCTTAATTTTAAACAAAGGGAAGGGGAGAATCTAAAAGAGGCTTGGTATAGGATTTGCATTGCTCATAATATATTTCTTCGTAAGCAATCTACCATTCTTCTTCTTCGCAGTTTTTATGTGGGCATCACCACTTGGTATAGATTCGTCCTTGATACTATTACTGGTGGGAATTTCTTGATGTGTCTATCTTTGGATGCTTTTAGTGCCATGGGAAATCTAGGAGGTGCACAACCTGACGTAGGGTAGAAACCTAGATGCCCGATCTTATGAAATGGAGGGGATCCCGCGAAGAACACGAGGGGAGAACACGAGGGGAAACACGAGAGGATTCACTCAAACCAACAAGATTCGATTATGCTAGATCCTCGAAACACAAAGAGATACAAGATCCATGATCAACAAGGGACGATAAAAGTAGCAAGTTCTTCTCCGTGAGGAGGTCTTGAGGGTTCTTCCCATGAGGGGTCCTGAATTCACTTCGGGGATCTTCACCATAGAGGTCGTGAACTCCAATGGAGAAGGGATCAAGTGGAGAGCAAAGCTCTATCACAAATGAGCTACTACTTTGCTAACCCTAATACGGAGCTAGGGGACGAGTATTTATAGTCCAAGGGGTAAGTTGGGGATACATGGGGCGAAACCTCTTTCACTACGCACAGGCAGGGCGGTAGTACCGGTCATGGGGGCGGTTGTACCGCTTGGAGCTCTTGTACTAGTTCCTGGAGGTGTTCCCAAGGTGCTTAGCGGTTGTACCGGTCTGATGGTTGTTACGGAGATAAACTGGTGCTGTACCGGCCTTGCACTGCTCGATCACAGATGCTGGACCGGTAGTTGGGTGGTTGTCGAGCGGTTGTACCAGCCGGGCGGTAGTTGGGCGGTACATGGGCGGTTGTACTGGGATTTCTGGACTGGGTAGATTCTTTTCATGCTCTTGATGTCCAACTTGCACCATAACTTCTCCTTGGTTGCCCCCTTGGTACCTAAGCTTACAAAGCATCTCCGTTTGAGGTAGTAGCCATGTCTCAAGTGAGTAAAAGGGGAGTTCAATAAGGAGAGAGTTAACCTTGTTCTCGATAGCCCTTGCACGAGCTCATGTCATGGTCCACGTGGTGTCTTGGGAGACGAAGATAGGTCCATGGGGATGGCCGTAGGATGCTCCGCATCATCTCCCCCCTGAGAAGATCCGACCTCGGATCAAAAACCTCATCACCAACATTACAAGAAAGCTGTTACCATAACGGATTTCCGATGACAGTCTAGGAATTCGTGTGAACCGCCTAGTACAGACCCGCAAGCGCACTAAAGCCCGCCTAAAGCCCGAAACCTTCCCCCGTATAAATTCTAACCCTAAGACACTCTCGTCCCGAATCTCTTTCTCCATCCGCCGCCAGCACGCCTCGCCTCTCCTCGGCCCCGTCCTCCACTTCCCCACCTCCACCTCCCCGCCCAAGATCCATGGCTACCGCGGTTGCACCGGCCCGATGGAAGCGGCGGCCAACCCTAGCCGCTATGGCGCGCCTCTGCTGCTCACGACCTGGGCCATGGATCTGCGACAGGGGCCTCCCTCCTCCTCCCAGGCGGCGCAAGTGCCTCGCCATCTGAAGATTTGGCGTAGCAAGCGCCGGATGAGGAGAGGACAAGGACCGTGACCCGCGGGGCACCCGAGCTCGACCTCTCCGGCGACGTCAACGCCCCGCACAAGGTCCCTCCCTGCTTCCCCCCACTGTCTCCTCTCTCCTTCATTACTTCATTTTCTATCCCATCCCCAATCAAAGTTTCTTGCTCCGATTCAGATCAGCAGGACCTCTCCGCCTCTTCAGTTCAATGGAAGTGGACCACCGAGACCACACGCTCCAGCCCGACGAGCTGGACGAGCTCGATGGCCAGGTCCTCCGCCCCGACCACCATGATTCCGCAGAGAACAATAAGGTTGACCCTTGTCGCTCTGTTTTTCTTTTCTTTCTAAGTGATTGCTACTCTGCTGGAACGTAGTTCTCCAGGGGCTATCCTTTTCTCTTGGACTGAACCTGAGACAGAAAATGTCGTCACTTCGTTCCTAGTACTCGTAAGCTATAGCCAACGATAGACTAGTATTGTTTGCTACTTCCTTTTTTCTTCTCTTACCATGCGAGCACTAGCAGTTTAGAATTAGATCCGCTAGTTAGTTAAGCAACTAATAATTTAATAATTAAGTGCCCATGAGATGCTTCTATTGGTTCCTTGGATTTTTCTTCTTGTGGAATAAAAGTAATTCATTAATCTCACTCAATCGTTTGACCAAGAGTAAGATTGTTAACTAGGGCTGCTACTACACTGCTTCTCTTTTATATATTTGTGCAAACTTTCTATCTGATATCATCATTTTGTTGATCAGTCCTCCTCTCCTACTCTCGCTCTTGCGCTAATTACGTACAAGTTTAGCGTCGAATCCGTGAAATGTACTTAATACCATCATTTGGTTGCAGCATATATTACATATTTTGTTCATTGCACCTTGTCGTACTCACCAATATGGTATTATCTGCTGCCATCTTGGATTGTAACAATTGGGTTTATTTACTATTATTCTTTAAGATTTTTCTCATGCTAGTTTTCTTGTTTTTCTAGCCTGAACAGACTCTAACATTGGTTTTCGTGGAGACAAAACAAGAAGCTGATTCATTGAGATATTGGCTATACAACAGAGGTTTCACTGGAATGGCGATCCATGGTGACGAAACACGTAAATACATATTCCGAACTCTTCTGTCATCGCCTAACTCTAGTGTACGGACACGCGCATCCCTCTGGCTGCCGCTGGCCAGCAGCCAGCATAGAGGAGCACGGCAAGAATGGTGGTCGTGCATCTACTTCGAGCTCCACAAATCTCCAGCCACCTAGGGTAACCACCTCTGCCCCCTCTTCTATTTTGGCTGGTTCTTCTTGTTGGCAAGTCAGTAATTCAAATTTTTTACTATGTTTGTTTCTCAGCTATCAATTAGCAACATATGTTAATCGATTTATCATGGATCTATGATGCACTGATGAAAACCACACCTCTGATCATGGATGTATGCCTGCTCTGATGTATGTGCTTTGTTGCTGCCTAAATTAATGTACACACAGGGTTGTGAGACTTTGTCATTCTGTCACCACTTGGTAATGTGAATTGAATGGATAAATGCTATACTGGACCCAATGGTTTGAGCACTGCAACAAACCTGAATGTTTACACATGCCCCCTCTTTCACAAGTTTGCACATCAACTGTTTAATTGCTATATTATATTGTAAATAAAAATATAGGTTACATAATTTTATGCCAAGTGTCTACTTATGTAATTGATAATTGCTTATAGCAGTACTATGTTTATTTAGTGGAATATGAGTGCACTTCATTAAGTCTCACTTTTTCTCCTTTTCTTGCGTTGTTTCAGTAGAAGTTTGTTTTGTGTAACTTGATCTCAGCTTTCAAATCAACATGAATAGATGAGACACCTACAATCATCCACTACAATTTTAGATTTAGGTTAAGACCCTAGCATCTGCTGAGGTTTACAGTACATTAACATGCTAGCCTGTCCTGAGGCTTAGCCTGTGTTACCATGACATTCAGTTTCGCTTATATATGAAGAAGTGTATATTCAGTTAGTTATTTTCATGTCTTTTGGAATATTATCAATTTTTCTGCATGTCCTATAGAAGTGCATTTTTCTTTTTTGTGGGATATATAGAAGTGCATTTGTCTACAAACCTTTTCTATTATTCATGGGAATGGAGCTGAGCATGTGAAAGCTTTAAATCTTGCACTCATTTATGTAAATTTCTGCCCTTTTTCCTCTATGTTCGTGTACTCCTGTTTTGTAATTCAACAATTACCATAGAACTAATAAACTTAGAGCATCAAAGTATATATTTCCCTTTCTGAATGTAATTTCTGTTATGTCTTATAAAGAATTGTCTCGTCCCTTTATAGAGTTATATAGTTCACACTAGAAAGGCTTCTGCATTTTTAAGGCCCTTTTTGTCACAAGCATATATCTGCTTATTGTTTTAATGCTCTTTATCTTGTTAATTTCGTACATGCAGTTTACATTGTTTGACTGACTATTCATAACTTAATATTTAGAAGATGTTGTCTCTAACTCATGGTTCATATTCTTTATATGAAGTGTCCGATGTCTTCAAGCAAGTGTTGTGTTATGCAAATTTGCAGTAAACGTTTTGATAAACAATTTGCTTGAGAACTAGCTAACAAGATTAGAATATTCATCTCGTAAATGTATACAAAAAATAAGTATGGTCTTCGCAACTTCCAACACCGAATATCTCTGCACATTTCTGAACCTTGATTTTATATAAAAACAGTCAAATTTATCTTCTCTTATTTCCTTGATTTCACTATGACTTGACTCTCTCTCTCTCTCTGATTTCTTGTTCCTATTGTTGTCTTGTATACATGTATACTGGTTCCTTTCATTATTGTTTCCTGTTATAAATAAAAGTACTATGCTGGTCAAGTGGGCAGATGAGAGCATTTGGGTGTTGGAAGGTGATCCAGTTGATAATAACACTTGCTGTTGGTGTTCATGTTTTATGATTTAGCCTGTACCTTATAACCATGATGTGATTTGTAAGACATGTAATAAATTATATTTGTAGTTCTTGTCACCTTCTATACAAATATATTGTTTTTTTTCATTTCATTATTTTTCCTGTTATAAGTAATAATACTCTCAATACTGGCCAAGAGAACATGTAATACATTTTTTCACTTGTTCTAATACTCTTGTTTCTACTATCTATGAACCTCCAAAAAATCTAATGTTCTTTTAAATATGCTAGGTATGATTGGGTAGTGGGCTACATAGTGCTACCCAACATAATCCGCGCCATGACATGATGTGATAGTTGCCATCAGGAGAGTCGACGAAGAACCTGAACAACAGCCTTGAAAGTTTATATGTTTTGTTGATGTAAACTGGATTGTAATGCCTTAACCTTGTTGTGTGATATATTTAGTGAATCTATGTTGTAAATTATCATTACATGAAGGTTTTGTAAACTTCTATGTTGTATATACACACATAATTTTTTTGAGAAAAATATATACAGACAATTTGCCGCATATTGTGTGAATTGTTTCAAATTACTTTCTCTTTGGGCCAAAATTGGCTAAAAATATACTGTGTCAAAATTGGGCCGAAAGAAATTGGCTAGACCATATTTAAATTATGCCTACATTCATGACGATTTCTGTGACGAAAAGTAGTATCCACGTAGGCGGCCACATCATTCCTATTGGCGAATAGAAAATCCAACGTGGCGTAAGGCTATGACGGCTTGTTCCGTCACAATGGTTTGGGCTTGGGGTAGATCCATGACGGTCAAGAACCGTCAAGGAAGGCACAATCTCAATTTCTGACGCGATATACATGATGGACTTCAAGTCCGTCATGCATGGGCACTAGTGACAGTTTTTCACTCATTTGTGACGGATCCGTATTAACATACTTCTTGTAGTTCATGGTAGGGAGAGAGATCTTTGACGTTGAATATGTCGCTCACGGAGTACTTGTCGCGCGGGATGTTGATCTTGTAGGCATTGTTGTTGTAGCGTTCTAGCACCTTGAAGGGTCCGTCGGCTCGAGGTAGAAGCTTGGACTTGTGTTCGTGCGGGAAGCATTCCTTGCGAAGGTGTAGCCACACAAGATCTCCGGTGTTGAATATCATGGGGTTCTTGTTAGTGTTGATCTTGGTCGCGAGGCGTTGTACTTGGCGCTCGATGGTGTGCCTTGTATCTTCATGCACCTTCTTGAGATAGGTCACTCGAGCACTCGCGTCCATGTTGCTGCGCTCTTGTAGTGGTAGAGGAAGAATGTCCAATGGTGACAACGGGTTGAAGCCGTAGACGACCTCGAAGGGTAACTTGCCGGTAGTCGAATGTCTTGCGCGGTTGTAGGCGTACTCGGTGATGCATAGACACTCCTCCCACTCCTTGATGTTCCTCTTGATCAACACACGTAGGAGAGTAGATAACGTCCGGTTCGTGACCTCCGTTTGGCCGTCGGTTTGTGGATGGTATGCCGAAGAGAACAAGAGCTTGATTCCGAGCTTGGCGCATAGCATCTTCCAAAAATAGCTTAGGAACTTGACGCCGCGGTCCGAAACAATCGTCTTTGGCACTCCATGTAGACGCAAGATTTTCCTACAAAAAATATTTGCAACATGTGAAGCATCGTCTATCTTGTTGCATGGGATGAAGTGAGCCATTTTAGAGAATCGGTCCAAAACAACAAACACAGAATCTTTGCCGTTTCTAGTTCTAGGCAAACCAAGCATAAAATCCATGCTAATATCTTCCCATGGATGGTACGGAATAGGAAGTGGCATATAGAGATCATGGGATTGAGCTTTAGACTTAGCTTTGCGACATGTAGAGCATCTGTTGGTGAAATGTGAGACATCGAGGAACATCTTGGGCCAAAAGTAGTTCTTGGAGAGCGTAGTGAATGTCTTGTCGCGTCCAAAGTGTCCCATTAGTCCTCCTCCATGAGATTCTTGCAAAAGTAACAAATGAAGAGAAGACTCGGGAATACATAGTTTGTTAGCTCTTGTCGGGGGAAAACGACACCTATGGGATCATGGGGAATCCCTACTACGGTTGACAAGGCGCGGGGCTGTGCAAAGAGCGGGTTTAGGAGATCAACACGAGGGGATTTTATCCAGGTTCGGGCCACAAGCGATGCATAATACCCTACTCCTGCTGGTTTGTGTTTATCTGGTGTTCTTGGACTAGCTACAAAGCGGGCAGGGTCCAAAAAGTCCGAATCCTTCCTTAGTACGCCTCAGGCCTCGTTTTATAGTTCAAAGGGGTCGCGACAGTGGCACACAGGAGGTGGAAAGTTTGTACTATATACAAGTCTATCTCTGGCACCGTAGGACAAACGCATTCAATGCGCTGCCGACGTGCCCTCTCACTTTGTCGGGGACAGCAAGGAAGCTCGTCCCGTCCGTCACCGCCTCGTCTCGCTCTGACGCACATCCAGGCTGACTAGGCGTGCAGCGCCATGCTGGCTGGCTGGCTGCTGAGCTGGTGCGGTGGCAGAGTCTTCACGAAGATCTGCATGCCACCACGCACGTGCTTGCTGAGTTGGTCTGGAAGCTGCACGTCGCCACGCAGGTGCCTGCCTAGTTGGCGGGCTGACTGCTGTGTTGGAACGGCGGTGCAGCCTTGGCAGGTGTGGGCCTGGCTGCGGCCCCGCGGATGTCCCCGGCAAGGGCCTTGCCAGGGTCTCGCAGGTGTCCCCGGCAAGGGTCTTGCCGGGGTCCTGTGAGCATCCCCGGCAAGGATCTTGCCGGGGGTCTCTGTCTTCTGGTTCTCATCTAGTCTTGTATGCTCTTGGTCTTCACAAAGAATTGCATGCCACCATGCAGGTGCCTCCCGAGCTTTGGTTCCAATGTCGTTGATGGTGTTGGAACTCTTAGGCTCAAGGGTGGCGGCCTCGATGGTGTTGGTCAAGTTGCCCTGGCAAGAGCTACGTAAGCTGCCCCGGCAAGGCTCTTGCCAGGGAAAGCCCACCTTGTCCCTTTGCTCCTCGCGCCTCTGGCTTGGCGCTGCTCTGGTTATCTTGTGTCTTTGCTTCCTCTGCCCCGCCAAGCGTGGCCGCAGGCGTGGCTACAACTGCCAGCGCACAAGTAAAGGGGTACAGAAGGCCCCTACTTTTGTACACCGACAGGAGCCCCGGGCCTGGGCCACACATAAGCGCAGAGCGTTGTTGGGCCAGGCCCAGAACGGTGCGCGGGCATGTCTGGCAGAGTCTTTACTGTGGTAATTCCTTCGCCAGTTGCGCTTCCCCATGACCTGCGTTGAATGCGTGATGTGGGGGTCGTGCGTGGAGCGGTTGCTGCATGCTTGCGTCACATCATGGTAAATGGTAAAGAGGCGGCCCGCGTCTTCCCCATAGAGAACTGCAGGGGCGCTCCTCATTTACCCTCGGTGCCTTTTCCAATCTTGGAACCGCCATTCCCCTCTTCTTCTTCAAGCTCTTGCCTCTGCTCGTCGCTGCCGCGCCCCCATTGCCCTTGACATTCATTCCCTCTGAGCCGCTATGGCGCCCAAGACAGGCAAGGGAAAGGGAGCGGCCAAGGACACCGGGGAGAAGGAGGCGCCGGAGAGCGAGTTGGCGGTGCTTCGGACGCAGCACGCCTACTTCCCCTCGACGTTCGATGCGGTCCACCTCAGGGACTACTTCAGGCCCTTGTGGGGGAGGGAGACGACGGGGTGCCCAGCCACGCGCATCATCCCTGCCGATTTCACCAAGGCCGGCCCAAATCGGTACCCCTTCTTCGTCGACTACTTCTCTTACGGGCTCTATCCCCCTTTCTCTAATTTCTTCAACGACGTCATGCACACCTACGGCTTCCATCTTCTGGACCTCACGCCGAATGCCGTGGCGTGCATGGCCTTCTTTGCCCATCTCTGCGAGGGCTTCGCCGGAGTGCTCCCCAGCACGGCGCTCTTCCGCCACTACTTCTACCCTCGCATCCAGCCAGGGGGAGCCATCTCCGGCTGCATCACCTGGATCCCGAGGTCTCAGGAGAAGGGCACGTACCCGGAAGGCGCCCAGAAGGAGAGGTCGGAGGAGTGGTGGAGCCGGTGGTGCTGGATCGAGGAGAAGGATCCACGGGAGTTCTGCCGGGTCCGCCGGAGTCCGTCGGTCCGCCGCAAGGACTGGAGCGACCTGGACACCAACGACAAGAAGCTCTCGGTCGCCACCACCAGGATCCATCGCCTCACCATGGCCGGGCTCACTCTCGAAATGATTGGGGCCGATTTAATCCGCCGCCGAATTGCCCCACTGCACAATAAGGGGAGGCCAGCCTGGGACTACAGGAATGCGGCTGACATCATGAGGCTCCGCCTTGGCTTGAAGCACAACTTCACGGTGATGGGGCATGCTCATTTTTTCCAGAGGCCCTTCCAGCTCAAGGTGGGTGACGACGACAGGGCTGAGAGGACCAGCAGGGCCGAGAAGGCCAGCAAGGCCGTGAAGGCGTCTCTGTTTGGGTTGCCGGCGGGAGTGGTCCCGTTAAGCAACAACTCTCGCCAGACCGCCATCATCGCCATGATGCCGGACTTCAATGCGCATGGCCTCGATACAACCTGGGACGAGCCGAAAGTGGAGGAGGTGCAGGCATTCTTCGACAATCTATCGGAGAAGTACATCCGTGACGAGCCGCTGCTCATCCGCGTCACCACCAAGGAGGAGCTGGACTACATCGCCACCAGGGCGGCGGAGGCGGCACTCGCAAAGGAGGCTGGCAGCGCCGACACCATGGAGGACGAGGCTGACACGGCCGCGGAGGAGAAAGATCTCGCCGAATTGGCGGAGTCTGCTGGGGAGGCTAGCAGCATCGGCGCCGGGGCCCCCCTCGTCGAAGACGTGGTCGAGCAGTCGGCCGAAGAGGAGGCGGACGACCCGCCGTCCACGCGGAAGAAACGCGTCCTGCGGCGGGCTAGCTCCGACGAGCCGGTCCGGCCCGGCAGGACCGCGCAGCGGCAACCGGCTCAGGAGCAGCCCGTGCGCCAGACGAGGGCGATGAAGGCTGCGGCAACAATGAAGACGGCGAAGGCCGCGACATGGCGGCTGCCTCTTCTTCATCCAAGCGGCGCAGGACCCCATCCCCTTCTCCTCCTCCTTCGGACAGCACCCCAGAGGCTGAGTTTGACCTTGGGTCCTTTAGCCCGAAGAGGAAGAGGAAGCCAGTGGAGGAGGAGGTGGAGGACGAGTAAGTACTTCGCCCCACATCATCTCCTGACCCCATGCCTGTGTTATTCTCCTTTGACTTGATGTTAACTTCACAGGGACATGGAGACGCTGGCCCAGAGGGTGGCGAAGAGGGCCATGGCCTCGACGAG
This sequence comes from Triticum aestivum, assembly GCF_018294505.1. NCBI lineage: Eukaryota > Viridiplantae > Streptophyta > Magnoliopsida > Poales > Poaceae > Triticum > Triticum aestivum. The sequence goes on along the minus strand of NC_057802.1, from coordinate 215,427,157 downwards.
CGACAAGCCCCCGGCTGGCACTCCGCACACGCCGGTGGTGGTGGAGATCAGCCCGGACAACAGCCCCCGACGCAGCCTCTAGCGTGAGTTCATCACTCACTCTTCGTTGACGGGCATCGGGACACGAATCCTTGGTGCTGACCTTGCCGGGTTTGCAGGAGGAGAGCGGCGGCAGGAGGAGCCACTGAGGGCCACCCCCAACATGCCGCGCCCATCGCAACGCCGCCCAGAGGGGCGTCCCCGGCAAGGGCACCAAGCACTGAGCCCATGCGCACGGAGGAGGAGGAGGCGAACTTGGGTGCCGGTGGCCCCGTCCCGGTGACGAACGTTGGCAGGGAGGGAACCACTTCTTCCCAGCTTGGCACGGGTAAGTGGCCTGCCCCTCGTCCCTGTTTTTTCTTCTTCTTCCTTTTTTGAACCTTGATTTTGGCATCATCTCATTCTCCTTCTCGGCTTCTAGACCCTCCCCCGACGGACCAGGAGGATATCGACACCATCATCGAGGAGGTCGCCAAGGACGCCGAGGCCGAGGCCGACAAGATTGCTGCCGAGGAATCCGCCAAGACCACCGCTGAGGAGGCCGCCAAGGGGCCTGCCGGGGAGGCCGGCAAGGCCGCTGCCGAGGAGGCCAGCAAGGCTGCTGCCGAAGAGGCTGGCAAGGGGCCTGCCGGGGAGGAGGTGGCTGACGACCAACCTCCCTCCCCTGCTGCCCCTGCCCCGGGCAAGTACTTGAAGGTGGGCGACGACCTGTTCGTCCACCTCCCAGGGACGGCGAGCACCAGGGCGCCAGCCGAGGGGGAGGTGTTCGACGATGAGGCGCTCGCCACCGCCGGGCTCCAGGTTGTTGATGAACCGAGCGCTGGCGGTGGCGGTTCCCAAGAGGAGCAGCTTCTCCGGGGCATGAGCGTCAACTTCTAGAAGCTCCAGGCGCTCCACCGCTCCCGCCTGGACAAAGCGAAATCCAGGATGGCGGCAGCGGACAAGGCGGAGGCGGATCTTAAGGAGCGCGTCGCTCAGACGCAGGCCTGGTTCCACGAGGCTAGGGAAGAACTGAAGGCTGCTCAGGACGAGCTGGCTGAGCGCAAGCGGGAGCTCATCTTGAAGCAGGCTGATGTCGAGAAGGCCCAGGAGGTGGCGAAGGAGCAGGCTTCCAAGGACGAGGCTGCTCAGCAACAGCACCCAGGCTCTGCTGAACTCCCAGGAGGAAGACCTCGCCGCCCGTGAGGAGGCGCTCGCCGCCACACTCCGCGGCAAGGACGAGGAGGTCGAGAAGCTCATCGCGCGGCGGAGCCAGGAGCTGGAGCAGAGGCACAAGGACGCGCTCGATGCTCTGGCTCGGGTTCATGCCAGCGAAGTGGAGAAGCTGGAGCTGGAGCGGGACGGGCTGAAGAAGGTGGTCTCGGAGCTGACGGAGGAGAGGGACACGGCCAACTGCGCTTTGGCGGATGCCCAGGCTGCAGTCTCCGACAAGGCCAAGCTGCTCTCCGAGGCCAACGACTCCATCAATGACCTTAAGCTGAAACTGGACGGCTTGGAGGGGAAGCTTTTGGAGGCCAGGGCCCGTGAGGAGACCCTGACCAAGGCCCTCGAGGAGAAACAGCAGAGGAGGAACGACGCCGCTAACCACAAGGACTATGTGGCCAGTGTCGACCTCTGGATCAGCCGCCTCATCAACGTCGCGGGGAAGCTCACCGCCCAGCTAGCCGTTATGGGCATGCCGTACATTAAGCTCTCCCAGGAGACGAACATAAGCCCCAACGCCAGGTTGACCTTCTTCTTCGAGTGCATCCTCGACGCCCTGCAGGAGCTCCGCTCCAATCGAGCAAATTATCTGGCCAACGAGGCCCAGAGGCTCTGCCGGGGTGCCCTGACCAAGGTGCTCACCAAGGTGGCGTTCTGGAACCCCACCGTCGACTTCGCCAACGCGCTGGAGAGCCTGCCGGAGGATGCAGACCTCACGATGCTTGAAAGGCGAATCGAGCCCATCATCAGCTGCGTCGCCGGAGTCAAGAGGGTGGAGGGCCAGCGCCGGGACTAGGCACCCCGTTTCTCATCGCCGCTGCAAGTTCATGACCAAGACAATTTTATCTTAAGTTAGAACCGCATCAATTATTCATCTAATATAACTCTGCAGTACTTTTAAAATGAAGCATGCTATCTTCCTATGTTGATCTTTCTTTGTATGTAAACGCCCTACGCCTAGTGGGATAGGTTTGCCATCGCGTAAACCCATGCTATGGTGCTTTGAGGACGGATCCTTAGCAGCATGCCAGGGGGCGCTTGCTGCCGGTCAAGCCACTTTGCCGCTCTCAGCACGACCGCTTGAACTATTGAGCGGACTCGAAACAGAGCAAGGGCGTTGCCAATAGCGGCAGGCCACCTTGCCGTTCTCAGCGCGGCCGCTTGAACGGTTGATCGGACTCGAAACAGGACAAGGGCGTTGCTAATAGCGGAAGGGTCCCATTGCGTGCAGGTTTTCCATACAAAGAGCAAGACCTTTCGAGGGGAATAGCCTCATATTAAAAAGGAATTGCCCAAAGTTTTGCGTGACTTAGCTTTTCGTGGCCGCGCGGATGATTGTTGCGACTGCGGACGGCACCGGAGCGTGGCCGATCGCCATCGCCTTCCTCTCTCGAGCCATCGCCACGAAGAAATTGATAAGTTGACCCCCAAATCGGATTTTCACAGCTAGCGTCCCCTACCTGGCGCGCCAAAGATTTCGGGGGAAAACGACACCTATGGGATCACGTGGAATCCCTTCTACGGTTGATAGCGCGCGGGGCTGTGCAAAGAGCGGGTTTAGGAGATCAACACGAGGGGATTTTTATCCAGGTTTGGGCCACAAGCGATGCGTAATACCCTACTCCTGCTGGTTTGTGTTTATCTGGTGTTCTTGGACTAGCTACAAAGCGGGCAGGGTCCAAAAAGTCCGTATCCTTCCTCAGTATGCCTCGGGCCTCCTTTTATAGTTCAAAGGGGTCGCCACCGTGGCACACGGGAGGTGGAAAGTTTGTACTGTATACAAGTCTATCTCTGGCACCGTAGGACAAACGCATTCAATGCACTGTCGACGTGCCCTCTCACTTTATCGGGGACGGCATGGAAGTTCGTCCCTCCGTCGTTGCCTCGTCTCGCTCTGACGCGCGTCTAGGCTGACTAGGCGTGCAGCGCCATGCTGGCTGGCTGTTGAGCTGGTGCGGTGGCAGAGTCTTCAGGAAGATCTGCATGCCACCGCGCAGGTGCTTGCTGAGTTGGTCTGGAAGCTGCACGTCGCCACGCAGGTGGCTGCCTAGTTGCGGGCTGACTGCTGTGTTGGAACGGCAGTGGAGCCTTGGCAGGTGTGGGCCTGGCTGCGGCCCCGCGGATGTCCCCGGCAAGGGTCTTGCCGGGGCCCCGGCAAGCCAAAGATGTCGGGGGAAAACGACACCTATGGGATCACGGGGAATCCCTACTACGGTTCAGAGGGAGCGGGGCTGAGCAAAGAGCGGGTTTAGGAGATCAACACGAGGGGATTATCCAGGTTAGGGCCACAAGCGATGCGTAATACCCTACTCCTATTGGTTTGTGTTTATCTGGTGTTCTTGGACTAGCTACAAAGCGGGCAGGGTCCAAAAAGTCCGAATCCTTCCTCGGTACGCCTCGGGCCTACCGGGGAGGAGGTGGCTGACGACCAACCTCCCTCCCCTGCTGCCCCTGCCCCGGGCAAGTACTTGAAGGTGGGCGACGACCTGTTCGTCCACCTCCCAGGGACGGCGAGCACCAGGGCGCCAGCCGAGGGGGAGGTGTTCGACGATGAGGCGCTCGCCACCGCCGGGCTCCAGGTTGTTGATGAACCGAGCGCTGGCGGTGGCGGTTCCCAAGAGGAGCAGCTTCTCCGGGGCATGAGCATCAACTTCTAGAAGCTCCAGGCGCTCCACCGCTCCCGCCTAGACAAAGCGAAATCCAGGATGGCGGCAGCGGACAAGGCGGAGGCGGATCTTAAGGAGCGCGTCGCTTAGACGCAGGCCTGGTTCCACGAGGCTTGGGAAGAACTGAAGGCTGCTCAGGACGAGCTGGCTGAGCGCAAGCGGGAGCTCATCCTGAAGCAGGCTGATGTCGAGAAGGCCCAGGAGGTGGCGAAGGAGCAGGCTTCCAAGGACGAGGCTGCTCAGCAACAGCACCCAGGCTCTGCTGAACTCCCAGGAGGAAGACCTCGCCGCCCGTGAGGAGGCGCTCGCCGCCACACTCCGCGGCAAGGACGAGGAGGTCGAGAAGCTCATCGCGCGGCGGAGCCAGTAGCTAGAGCAGAGGCACAAGGACGCGCTCGATGCTCTGGCTCGGGTTCATGCCAGCGAAGTGGAGAAGCTGGAGCTGGAGCGGGACGGGCTGAAGAAGGTGGTCTCGGAGCTGACGAAGGAGAGGGACACGGCCAACTGCGCTTTGGCGGATGCCCAGGCTGCAGTCTCCGACAAGGCCAAGCTGCTCTCTGAGGCCAACGACTCCATCAATGACCTTAAGCTGAAACTGGACGGCTTGGAGGGGAAGCTTTTGGAGGCCAGGGCCCGTGAGGAGACCCTGACCAAGGCCCTCGAGGAGAAACAGCAGAGGAGGAACGATGCCGCTAACCACAAGGACTATGTGGCCAGTGTCGACCTCTGGATCAGCCGCCTCATCGACGTCGCGCGGAAGCTCACCGCCCAGCTAGCCGTTATGGGCATGCCGTACATTAGGCTCTCCCAGGAGACGAACATAAGCCCCAACGCCAGGTTGACCTTATTCTTCGAGTGCATCCTCGACGCCCTGCAGGAGCTCCGCTCCAATCGAGCAACTTATCTGGCCAACGAGGCCCAGAGGCTCTGCCGGGGTGCCCTGACCAAGGTGCTCACCAAGGTGGCGTTCTGGAACCCCACCGTCGACTTCGCCAACGCGCTGGAGAGCCTGCCGAAGGATGCAGACCTCACGACGCTTGAAAGGCGAATCGAGCCCATCATCAGCTGCGTCGCCGGAGTCAAGAGGGTGGAGGGCCAGCGCCGGGACTAGGCACCCCGTTTCTCATCGCCGCTGCAAGTTCATGACCAAGACAATTTTATCTTAAGTTAGAACCGCATCAATTATTCATCTAATATAACTCTGCAGTACTTTTAAAATGAAGCATGCTATCTTCCTATGTTGATCTTTCTTTGTATGTAAACGCCTACGCCTAGAGGGATAGGTTTGCCATCGCGTAAACCCATGCTATGGTGCTTTGAGGGCGGATCCTTAGCAGCATGCCAGGGGGCGCTTGCTGCCGGGCAAGCCACTTTGCCGCTCTCAGCACGACCGCTTGAACTATTGAGCGGACTCGAAACAGAGCAAGGGCGTTGCCAATAGCGGGCAGGCCACCTTGCCGTTCTTAGCGCGGCCGCTTGAACGGTTGATCGGACTCGAAACAGGACAAGGGCGTTGCTAATAGCGGAAGGGTCCCATTGCGTGCAGGTTTTCCATACAAAGAGCAAGACCTTTCGAGGGGAATAGCCTAATATTAAAAAGGAATTGCCCAAAGTTTTGCGTGACTTAGCTTTTCGTGGCCGCGCGGATGATTGTTGCGACTGCGGACGGCACCGGAGCGTGGCCGATCGCCATCGCCTTCCTCTCTCGAGCCATCGCCACGAAGAAATTGATAAGTTGACCCCCAAATCGGATTTTCACAGCTAGCGTCCCCTACCTGGCGCGCGAAAGATGTTGGGGGAAAACGACACCTATGGGATCACGTGGAATCCCTGCTACGGTTGATAGCGCGCGGGGCTGTGCAAAGTGCGGGTTTAGGAGATCAACACGAGGGGATTTTATCCAGGTTTGGGCCACAAGCGATGCGTAATACCCTACTCCTGCTGGTTTGTGTTTATCTGGTGTTCTTGGACTAGCTACAAAGCGGGCAGGGTCCAAAAAGTCCGAATCCTTCCTCAGTATGCCTCGGGCCTCCTTTTATAGTTCAAAGGGGTCGCCACCGTGGCACACGGGAGGTGGAAAGTTTGTACTGTATACAAGTCTATCTCTGGCACCGTAGGACAAACACATTCAATGCACTGTCGACGTGCCCTCTCACTTTATCGGGGACGGCATGGAAGCTCGTCCCTCCGTCGTTGCCTCGTCTCGCTCTGACGCGCGTCCAGGCTGACTAGACGTGCAGCGCCATGCTGGCTGGCTGTTGAGCTGGTGCGGTGGCAGAGTCTTCAGGAAGATCTGCATGCCACCGCGCAGGTGCTTGCTGAGTTGGTCTGGAAGCTGCACGTCGCCACGCAGGTGGCTGCCTAGTTGCGGGCTGACTGCTGTGTTGGAACGGCAGTGGAGCCTTGGCAGGTGTGGGCCTGGCTGCGGCCCCGCGGATGTCCCCGGCAAGCCAAAGATGTCGGGGGAAAACGACACCTATGGGATCACGGGGAATCCCTACTACGGTTCAGAGGGAGCGGGGCTGTGCAAAGAGCGGGTTTAGGAGATCAACACGAGGGGATTTTTATCCAGGTTAGGGCCACAAGCGATGCGTAATACCCTACTCCTATTGGTTTGTGTTTATCTGGTGTTCTTGGACTAGCTACAAAGCGGGCAGGGTCCAAAAAGTCCGAATCCTCCCTCGGTACGCCTCGGGCCTACCGGGGAGGAGGTGATGACGACCAACCTCCCTCCCCTGCTGCCCCTGCCCCGGGCAAGTACTTGAAGGTGGGCGACGACCTGTTCGTCCACCTCCCAGGGACGGCGAGCACCAGGGCGCCAGCCGAGGGGGAGGTGTTCGACGATGAGGCGCTCGCCACCGCCGGGCTCCAGGTTGTTGATGAACCGAGCGCTGGCGGTGGCGGTTCCCAAGAGGAGCAGCTTCTCCGAGGCATGAGCGTCAACTTCTAGAAGCTCCAGGCGCTCCATCGCTCCTGCCTAGACAAAGCGAAATCCAGGATGGCGGCAGCGGACAAGGCGGAGGCGGATCTTAAGGAGCGCGTCGCTCAGACGCAGGCCTGGTTCCACGAGGCTTGGGAAGAACTGAAGGCTGCTCAGGACGAGCTGGCTGAGCGCAAGCGGGAGCTCATCCTGAAGCAGGCTGATGGCGAGAAGGCCCAGGAGGTGGCGAAGGAGCAGGCTTCCAAGGACGAGGCTGCTCAGCAACAACACCCAGGCTCTGCTGAACTCCCAGGAGGAAGACCTCGCCGCCCGTGAGGAGGCGCTCGCTGCCACACTCCGCGGCAAGGACGAGGAGGTCGAGAAGCTCATCGCGCGGCGGAGCCAGGAGCTGGAGCAGAGGCACAAGGACGCGCTCGATGCTCTGGCTCGGGTTCATGCCAGCGAAGTGGAGAAGCTGGAGCTGGAGCGGGACGGGCTGAAGAAGGTGGTCTCAGAGCTGACGGAGGAGAGGGACACGGCCAACTGCGCTTTGGCGGATGCCCAGGCTGCAGTCTCCGACAAGGCCAAGCTGCTCTCCGAGGCCAACGACTCCATCAATGACCTTAAGCTGAAACTGGACGGCTTGGAGGGGAAGCTTTTGGAGGCCAGGGCCCGTGAGGAGACCCTGACCAAGGCCCTCGAGGAGAAACAGCAGAGGAGGAACGACGCCGCTAACCACAAGGACTATGTGGCCAGTGTCGACCTCTGGATCAGCCGCCTCATCGACGTCGCGGGGAAGCTCACCGCCCAGCTAGCCGTTATGGGCATGCCGTACATTAGGCTCTCCCAGGAGACGAACATAAGCCCCAACGCCAGGTTGACCTTATTCTTCGAGTGCATCCTCGACGCCCTGCAGGAGCTCCGCTCCAATCGAGCAACTTATCTGGCCAACGAGGCCCAGAGGCTCTGCCGGGGTGCCCTGACCAAGGTGCTCACCAAGGTGGCGTTCTGGAACCCCACCGTCGACTTCGCCAACGCGCTGGAGAGCCTGCCGGAGGATGCAGACCTCACGACGCTTGAAAGGCGAATCGAGCCCATCATCAGCTGCGTCGCCGGAGTCAAGAGGGTGGAGGGCCAGCGCCGGGACTAGGCACCCCGTTTCTCATCGCCGCTGCAAGTTCATGACCAAGACAATTTTATCTTAAGTTAGAACCGCATCAATTATTCATCTAATATAACTCTGCAGTACTTTTAAAATGAAGCATGCTATCTTCCTATGTTGATCTTTCTTTGTATGTAAACGCCTACGCCTAGTGGGATAGGTTTGCCATCGCGTAAACCCATGCTATGGTGCTTTGAGGACGGATCCTTAGCAGCATGCCAGGGGGCGCTTGCTGCCGGGCAAGCCACTTTGCCGCTCTCAGCACGACCGCTTGAACTGTTGAGCGGACTCGAAACAGAGCAAGGGCGTTGCCAATAGCGGGCAGGCCACCTTGCCGTTCTCAGCGCGGCCGCTTGAACGGTTGATCGGACTCGAAACAGGACAAGGGCGTTGCTAATAGCGGAAGGGTCCCATTGCGTGCAGGTTTTCCATACAAAGAGCAAGACCTTTCGAGGGGAATAGCCTCATATTAAAAAGGAATTGCCCAAAGTTTTGCGCGACTTAGCTTTTCGTGGCCGCGCGGATGATTGTTGCGACTGCGGACGGCACCGGAGCGTGGCCGATCGCCATTGCCTTCCTCTCTCGAGCCATCGCCACGAAGAAATTGATAAGTTGACCCCCAAATCGGATTTTCACAGCTAGCGTCCCCTACCTGGCCCGCCAAAGATTTCGGGGGAAAACGACACCTATGGGATCACGTGGAATCCCTTCTACGGTTGATAGCGCGCGGGGCTGTGCAAAGAGCGGGTTTAGGAGATCAACACGAGGGGATTTTTATCCAGGTTTGGGCCACAAGCGATGCGTAATACCCTACTCCTGCTGGTTTGTGTTTATCTGGTGTTCTTGGACTAGCTACAAAGCGGGCAGGGTCCAAAAACCCGAATCCTTCCTCAGTATGCCTCGGGCCTCCTTTTATAGTTCAAAGGGGTCGCCACCGTGGCACACGGGAGGTGGAAAGTTTGTACTGTATACAAGTCTATCTCTGGCACCGTAGGACAAACGCATTCAATGCACTGTCGACGTGCCCTCTCACTTTATCGGGGACGGCATGGAAGCTTGTCCCATCCGTCGTTGCCTCATCTCGCTCTGACGCGCGTCCAGGCTGACTAGGCGTGCAGCGCCATGCTGGCTGGCTGGCTGTTGAGCTGGTTCGGTGGCAGAGTCTTCAGGAAGATCTGCATGCCACCGCGCAGGTGCTTGCTGAGTTGGTCTGGAAGCTGCACGTCGCCACGCAGGTGGCTGCCTAGTTGCGGGCTGACTGCTGTGTTGGAACGACAGTGGAGCCATGGCAGGTGTGGGCCTGGCTGCGGCCCCGCGGATGTCCCCGGCAAGGGTCTTGCCGGGGCCCCGGCAAGCCAAAGATGTCGGGGGAAAACGACACCTATGGGATCACGGGGAATCCCTACTACGGTTCAGAGGGCGCGGGGATGTGCAAAGAGCGGGTTTAGGAGATCAACACGAGGGGATTTTATCCAGGTTAGGGCCACAAGCGATGCGTAATACCCTACTCCTATTGGTTTGTGTTTATCTGGTGTTCTTGGACTAGCTACAAAGCGGGCAGGGTCCAAAAAGTCCGAATTCTTCCTCGGTACGCCTCGGGCCTCCTTTTATAGTTCAAAGGGGTCGCCACAGTGGCACACAGGAGGTGGAAAGTTTGTACTGTATACAAGTCTATCTCTGGCATATAGGACAAACGCATTCAATGCGCTGCCGACGTGCCCTCTCACTTTATCGGGGACAACAAGGAAGCTCGTCCCGTCCGTCGCCGCCTCGTCTCGCTCTGACGCGCGTCCAGGCTGACGAGGCATGCAGCGCCATGCTAGCTGGCTGGCTGCTGAGCTGGTGCGGTGGCAGAGTCTTCACAAAGATTTGCATACCACCAGCCAGGTGCTTGTTGAGTTGGTCTGAAAGCTGCACGTCACCACGCAGGTGCCTGCCTAGTTGGCGGGCTGACTGCTATGTTGGAACGGCGGTGGAGCCTTGGCAGGTGTGGGCCTGGCTGCGGCCCCGCGGATGTCCCTGGCAAGGGCCTTGCGAGGGCCCCGACAAGGGCCTTGCCGGGGTCTCGCAGGTGTCCCCGGCAAGGGTCTTGCCGGGGGTCCTGTGAGCGTCCCCGGCAAGGATCTTGCCGGGGGTCTCCGTCTTCTGGTTCTCATCTAGTCTTGTATGCTCTTGGTCTTCACAAAGATCTGCACGCTACCATGCAGGCGCCTCCCAAGCCTTGGTTCCAATGTCGTTAATGGTGTTGGAACTCTTAGGCTCAAGGGTGGCGGCCTCGCTGGTGTTGGGCAAGTTGCCCCGGCAAGGCTCTTGCGGGGGTTACGTAAGCTGCCTCGCCAAGGCTCTTGCCGGGGAAAGCCCACCTTGGCCCTTTTCTCCTCGCGCCTCTAGTTTGGTGCTGCTCTAGTTATCTTGTGTCTTTGCTTCCTCTGCCCCGCCAAGCGTGGCGCAGGCGTGGCTACAACTGCCCGCGCACAAGTAAAGGGGTACAGAAGGCCCCTACTTTTGTACACCGACAACTCTCATAAGATAATCATCTTTGATGTAATAGCGTTCCCAAGATGTATGCGTCAAACATTTGGCATAAGGAATAGCAAAAGTAGGATCATGCGCATACAAGTCTTTTATGTGCTCAAAGCCAATGACATTCAATTCAAGTTTGGTAACAAGCATGCATTTGCGGGAAAGAGCATCCGCTACAACATTTTCCTTACCTTTGATGTATTTGATGACATAAGGAAATTACTCTATGAACTCACTCCACTTAGCGTGACGCTTGTTCAACTTAGATTGACCCTTAAGATATTTAATTGTTTCATGGTCGGTATGAATGACAAATTCATGAGGGCGAAGATAATGTTCCCACTCACGCAAAACTCGCACTAAAGCATATAGCTCTTTGTCATAGATGGCTGGTGGTATGAATGATATGTTCGCTGCTAAGGTGGTGGCTAGTCCTATTTATACAGGCCCTGGTCCTCTTCCCAAATATTGAGCGGGAAGGGATGCTGAGGGAGTCCTAGACTAAGGGGTCCTCGGGCGTCCGACCTGTTATCCATTGGGCCGGACTGATGGGCTGTGAAGACATGAAGGCTGAATACTATACCCGTGTCCGGATTGGACTCTACTTGGCGTGGAAGGCAAGCTTGGCGACCGATTATGAAGATTCCTTCTTATGTAACCGACTCTATGTAAACCCTAGATCCCCCCGGTGTCTATATAAACCGGAGGGGTTAGTCCGGAAAGGAAATATTCATTACCATAGTCATATAGGCTAGATTTTTAGGGTTTAGCCATTACGATCTCGTGGTAGATCAACTCTTGTAATACTCATATTCATCAAGATCAATCAAGCAGGAAGTAGGGTATTACCTCCATAGAGAGGGCCCGAACCTAGGTAAACATCGTGTCCCCCGTCTCCTGTTACCATCGATCCTGGACGCACAGTTCGGGACCCCCTACCCGGGATCCGCCGGTTTTGACACCGACATTGGTGCTTTCATTGAGAGTTCCACTGTGCCGTCGACAAAAGGTTCGATGGCCCCTTCGACCGCCTATGGTGACGCTATCCAAGGAGAAACCTTCCTCCCCGGACAGATTTTCGTATTCGGCGGCTTCGTACCGCGGGCCAATTCGCTTGGCCATCTGGAGCAGATCGATAGCTACGCCCCTGGCCACTAGGTCAGATTTGGAAACATGAACTATGTTGCGGATATCCGTGGAGACTTGATCTTCAATGGATTTGAGACCGCGGCGATCGCTTCCCCTCGCTCCGATGAACATGACTTAAATCTGTCACCGAACTAGATTCTGGAGACGGTTCCTATAACTGCTACGACCTTAGATCCGGAGCAGTTTGCACCATCCAAAGCCACAGAGTACGCAGCATTGGAACCGCACATAGACTCAACACCGGGCAATATCAGCGTCAACGGAATTCCGGACTCGTCTCCGGCTACAAGTCCCGAACCTCGCACGCTCCCGGACACCGAGTTGGATCGGTTATCAATCTTCGAGTTCAGCGCCGCAGATATCTTCCAACACTCGCCCTTTGGCGATGTGCTAAATTCATTGAAAAACCTATCCCTGATGGGGGGCTCGCGGCCGAACTATGTCCGGGTCGAGCTAGAGGCTGATAATGGAGATTTTCGCTTCCCACCCGCCACCCACTTCATAGCCACTGTCGAGGACTTAACCGACATGCCTGCTTATGGCTCTGAAGACATTGACGGTATAGACAACGATGCCAACAAGGATCAAGGCCAAGACCCGCCAGTCATCAGGCGTGGGACGACCACTCCTTCATACGACGTGTACATGGTCGATACACTTAAAAAAGCTTGCGGCAATGACAAGGGAGATCCAGTTGAGAATAAAACTCCTGAGACACAGTCTAAGTTCCGGTGCCCCAAACGCCGCTCCAAGTCATGCCACAACAATGATGGCACCGGAGAAAATAGTGCTCCGGACGGAGCTGAAAGCAATGAAGACCTTGTTGGAGTAATATCCGAACAGGAGGAACAGGAAAACGGGCAAGTCAGCCCCGATGAACAGGCCCTGCCCAGTGACAGTTCGGAGGACGACAACTACCTTCCGCTCTCCGAAGATGAGGTAAGCCTCGGCGACGAAGACTTCATCGTACCCAAAGAGCCCCTCGAGCAGGAGCGCTTCAAGCGCAGGCTGATAGCTACGGCAAAGAGCCTGAAAAAGAAGCAGCAGCAGATTCAAGCTGACCAAGACCTACTCAACGACAGATGGACCGAAGTCCTGGTCGCCGAAGAATACGGCCTTAGTGGCCTAGCCAAAAGCTACCCATAGCACAGATTGCTATATCAGTCCGATGACGGGGCGTTGGAGCCCTTACCATCGTCACACAATGCGGCAGGTCACCGACAACTCTGTCTAGATAAAGAGGCAACTCAAGCCAAACACCAGACCGCCCCACCTCACCGTAAAGGCAAGAACAACGCAGGTCACGATTACCCAGACGACCTACAATGGGACTTGGACAATAGAGCAAGACACACAAGACCGATCTACGGATCGCGAAAGCATGCTTCGACACGCGACGATGGCTACCTATTCGGACGTGTCAAACCTCGCCACGCCCGAGCCGAAAACCGCAAAGGGACTCCTTCGGAGTTACGTCGCAGTGTGGCCCAACATAGAGGCGCCGCACACCCACTTTGCTTCACTGATGAAGTGACGGATCATGAATTCCCCGAAGGATTCAAACCCATCAACATTGAATCATACGACGGGACAACCGACCCTGCGGTATGGATAGAAGATTTCATCCTCCACATCCATATGGCCCGTGGGGACGACCTCCACGCCATTAAATACCTCCCACTAAACTAAAAGGGCCAGCTCAGTACTGGTTAAACAGCCTGCCTGAAAATTCCATAGGCAGCTGGGAGGACTTGGAAGAGGCGTTCCTCGATAACTTCCGAGGAACATATGTCCGGCCACCGGATGGCGATGACCTAAGTCACATTGTCCAGCAGCCCGGAGAATCAGCCAGCGAGCTCTGGACTCGGTTCTTAGTCAAAAAGAACCAAATCGTCGACTGTCCGGACGCGGAAGCCCTTGCGGCCTTCAAACATAGTGTCTGGGACGAATGGCTGGCATGACACCTCGGCCAAGAAGGACCTAAATCCATGACAGCCCTCACTGCTTTGATGACCCGCTTTTGCCCGGGAGTAGACAGCTAGCTCGCTCGTAGAAGCAATAGCACCAGCGACCCGGGCACTTCTGAAATCTGAGATGGCAATGGCAAGCCACGAGGAATCAAACACTACAGCCGCAATGATAATGAAAGATCATGCGACACAAGGTCAACGCCGGATTCAGCAACCCCAAGCCGGTCAACGGAGGAAGCCATTCAAGGCGAATTGAGACGAACCATCCAACCTGGACAGGATATTGGACCGACCCTGCCAGATTCATGGCCACCCCGATAAACCAGCTAATCATACCAACAGAAACTGCTGGGTCTTTAAATAGGCCGGCAAGCTCAACGCCGAACACAGGGGGAGGAGGCCGCTAGGCGACAGGGATGACGGAAAGGTTCACCAACAAAACACTGGGGGACAGAAGAAATCTCCACCCGAGGATCAACTACTCCCAGAACGAAAATAGCAACCCGGCTTCCGCCGCCCACTCCGTACACCTACAAAACTTGTACCGCGCATACATCATTATGCACTCAAGATACCATGGGCATTGGCGGAAGCACAATACGGACAAGCCTGCAAGCACTCCAGTAACATTTTTAATTTATTTTCCTTTTTATTTTTTCTTCCTTCGCTATCCTTTAAAAACAGGTGACGAACAGGATAAATATCTGAAACTGGCTCCAGATCCGTATACTCACCTAAGGGGGTATTTCCATCAAGGATTCCCCCACCGAGGACTGGCGGCGCAGACGTGCGACAGGAGGTCCAAAATAAATTTTTGTAGACTGCACTCTCTATTTCTTGAGCCTGTACTATGCCTGTTCCTCCGCCTCCAACCCCGAGCATGTCAAATAGCCGGGAGGATGGCTTTTATATATATCATAAGTAATCATTGGCATACCGCTCAGTTCCCAGTAAAACATATCCGAACTAATCATCCGTGTTGTCTCGCCACAAAATATGGCTGCCACGGTTGTTTCACAAATATACCTTGGCATAACCTGCCAAGGGCTCGGTATGGGAACAAATGAGTTGCCAGCAAAAGCCCGAACAGCTCTACAGCACACTTCGGCGTCGCAAGTTTGGCCTTATATGCATCAGCTCCGAATCATTGTCTTGGGTCAATAGTTGGGTTGCCCGGCTCCTGTGCTTGCTACCCTACGTTCCGCTCTATCGGCTAGGGTAGTAAAGGGAGAACTACTGCGATTGTGCCCTGGTCTAAACCGGATGAGCACCTCAGTAGAGAAAGCCAAAAATTGACTCTCATGATGCGGTGAGAGCTGGTCAACCACTTGGCGACTTCTTAGAATCTTTAGCGATTCTCCGTGTCACACGAGGGATCTCTTTCAGATCAAATATGTAAGGCACCATACGCCGCATACATACCAGGGGCTATGTCGTAGCCCCACAATAAAACTCCTATGGCTAAGTGAAAGTGTTAACGCCCTATAGTCCGATTGCCTAGTTCGCCGCACTATCACCTCCTTCATGGACCAAGACGTTGGATAAAGAGTGATTAAATGCTTTTCCGAACACCCCCGTACTTCCTATGAGGGGGCTGAAGCCGACGACTGGTAAACTTTCAGATTATATTAAAACGACCGCACAGGAGGAATTCAGGCTTTCGAGCAAAACATAAAAATAGATTAACTATAAAATTGTCTTTTACAATTTTCATACACCTCACTCGAACATTATGTCTTTCGAGCACTGACCCTCTATAAAGCGGGCGGCCTCTAGGACGTCTTCTAAATAATGCTCCGGTTCCGGGTGGTCCTTGCCTTTGGGTGGACTTTTCGTCGCAACATCGATGGCCTTCATCTTCCCCCAGAATGTTTTGACTCAGGCAAAAGCCATCCGTGCACCCTCAATGCACGTTGACCGCTTCACAACATCGATACGCGGCACCGCATCAACAAGCCTCTGCACCAACCTGAAATAGCTATTTGGAACAGGCTCGGTTGGCCACAACCGGATTATGACATCCTTCATGGCAGCGCCGGATATCCTATGAAGTTCGGCCCATTGGGACATCTGTTCATTGAGCAACAGAGGGCGCTTTGATGCGCCAAACTGCGACCAAAAAAGCTTTCCGTTGCACACCCATCTCGCGCCTGGTAATACTGCGCCGCATCGGAAGAACTCTTCGGCAAGTCCAAGAACTCGTCCGGAGAACTCCACACTTGGTTAAGCTGAGCATAGTTCGGGTCACCAAACTTAGCTTGCAGCATAAAGGGTGCTACCTCTTGAGCACTGCGTTGGTTTTCCCTTGAAGAGGAAAGGGTGATGCAGCAAAGTAGCGTAAGTATTTCCCTCAGTTTTTGAGAACCAAGGTATCAATCCAGTAGGAGGCTACGCGCGAGTCCCTCGCACCTACACAAAACAAATAAATCCTCGCAACCAACGCGATAAGGGGTTGTCAATCCCTACACGGTCACTTACGAGAGTGAGATTTGATAGATATGATAGGATAATATTTTTGGTATTTTTACGATAAAGATGCAAAGTAAAATAAAAGCAAAGTAAAAAGCAAAGGAAATAACTAAGTGTTGGAAGATTAATATGATGAAGATAGACCCGGGGGCCATAGGTTTCACTAGTGGCTTCTCTCAAGAGCATAAGTATTTTACGGTGGGTGACCAAATTACTGTTGAGCAATTGGCAGAATTGAGCATAGTTATGAGAATATCTAGGTATGATCATGTATATAGGCATCACGTCCGAGACAAGTAGACCGACTCCTGCCTGCATCTACTACTATTACTCCACACATCGACCGCTATCCAGCATGCATCTAGAGTATTAAGTTCATAAGAACAGAGTAACGCCTTAAGCAAGATGACATGATGTAGAGGGATAAATTCATGCAATATGATAAAACCCCCATCTTGTTATCCTCGATGGCAATAATACAATACGTGCCTTGCTGCCCCTACTGTCACTGGGAAAGGACACCACAAGATTGAACCCAAAGCTAAGCACTCCTCCCATTGCAAGAAAGATCAATCTAGTAGGCCAAACCAAACTGATAATTCGAAGAGACTTGCAAAGATAACCAATCATACATAAGAGAATTCAGAGAAGATTCAAATATTCTTCATAGATAAACTTGATCATAAACCCACAATTCATCGGTCTCAACAAACACACCGCAAAAAGAAGATTACATCGAATAGATCTCCACGAGAGAGGGGGAGAACATTGTATTGAGATCCAAAAAGAGAGAAGAAGCCATCTAGCTACTAACTATGGACCCGAAGGTCTGAGGTAAACTACTCACACTTCATCAGAGAGGCTATGGTGTTGATGTAGAAGCCCTCCGTGATGGATGCCCCCTCCGGCGGAGCTCCAGAACAGGCCCCAAGATGGGATCTCGTGGGTACAAAAGGTTGCGATGGTGGAATTAGGTTTTTGGCTCTGTATCTGATCGTTTGGGGGTACGTAGGTATATATAGGAGGAAGAAGTACGTCGGTGGAGCAACAGGGGGCCCACGAGGGTGGAGGGCGCGCCCTAGGGGGTAGGCGTGCCCCCTACCTCGTGGCTTCCCTGTTGGTTGCTTGACGTAGGGTCCAAGTCTCCTGGATCTTGTTCGTTGCAAAAATCACGTTCCCGAAGGTTTCATTCCGTTTGGACTCCGTTTGATATTCTTTTCTGCGAAACTCTGAAATAGGCAAAAACAGCAATTCTGGGCTGGGCCTCCGATTAATAGGTTAGTCCCAAAAATAATATAAAAGTGAATAATAAAGCCCAATAATGTCCAAAACAGAAGATAATATAGCATGGAGCAATCAAAAATTATAGATACGTTGGAGACGTATCAAGCATCTCCAAGCTTAATTCCTGCTCGTCCTCGAGTAGGTAAATGATAAAAACAGAATTTTTGATGCGGAGTGCTACTAGGCATAATTTCAATGTAATTATTCTTAATTGTGGTATGAATATTCAGATCCGAAAGATTCAAGATAAAAGTTCATATTGACATAGAAATAATAATACTTCAAGCATACTAACTAAGCAATTATGTATTCTCAAAATAACATGGCCAAAGAAAGTTCATCCCTACAAAAATCATATAGTTTAGTCATGCTCCATTTTCTTCACACAAGAATGCTCTCATCATGCACAACCCCGATGACAAGCCAAGCAATTGTTTCATACTTTAGTAATCTCAAACCTATAAACCTTCACGCAATACATGAGCGCGAGCCATGGACATAGCACTATGGGTGGAATAGAATATGATGATGGGGGTTATGTGGAGAAGACAAAAAAGGAGAAAGTCTCACATCAACAAGGCTAATAAATGAGCTATGGAGATGCCCATCGATTGATGTTAGTGCAAGGAGTAGGGATTGCCATGCAACGGATGCACTAGAGCTATAAATGTATGAAAGCTCAACAAAAGAAACTAAGTGGGTGTGCATCCAACTTGCTTGCTCACGAAGACCTAGGGCACTTGAGGAGGCCCATTGTTGGAATATACAAGCCAAGTTCTATAATGAAAAATTCCCACTAGTATATGAAAGTGACAAAACAAGAGACTCTCTATTATGAAGATTATGGTGCTACTTTGAAGCACAAGTGTGCTAAAGGATAGTAACATTGTCCCTTCTCTCTTTTTCTCTCATTTATTTATTATTTTTTTGGGCCTTCTCTTTTTTATGGCTTTCTCTCTCTCTTTTTTTATTCCTCACTTGGGACAATGCTCTAGAAAATGATGATCATCACACTTCTATTTATTTACAACTCAATGATTACAACTCGATACTAGAACAAAGTATGACTCTATATGAATGCCTCCGGCGGTGTACCGGGATATGCAATGAACCAAGAGTGACATGTATGAAAGAATTGTGAACGGTGGCTTTGCCACAAATACTATGTCAACTACATGATCATGCTAAGCAATATGACAATGATGAACGTGTCATGATAAACGGAATGGTGGAAAGTTGCACGGCAATATATCTCGGAATGGCTATGGAAATGCCATAATAGGTAGGTATGGTGGCTGTTTTGAGGAAGATATAAGGAGGTTTATGTGTGAAAGAGCGTATCATATCACGGGGTTTGGATGCACGGGCGAAGTTTGCACCAACTCTCAATGTGAGAAAGGGCAATGTACGGTACCGAAGAGGTTAGCAATGATGGAAGGGTGAGAGTGCGTATAATCCATGGACTCAACATTAGTCATAAAGAACTCACATACTTATTGCAAAAATCTACAAGTCATCAAAAACCAAGCACTACGCGCATGCTCCTAGGGGGATAGATTGGTAGGAAAAGACCATCGCTCGTCCCCGACCGCCACTCATAAGGAGGACAATCAAAGAACACCTCATGTTTCAAATTTGTTACATAACGTATACCATACGTGCATGCTACGGAAATTGCAAACTTCAACACAAGCATTTCTCAAATTCACAACTACTCAACTAGCACTACTTTAATATCACTACCTTCATATCTCAAAACAATCATCAAGCATCAAACTTCTCTTAGTATTCAAAACACTCATAAGATAGTTTTTACTAATCTTGAATACCTAGCATATTAAGATTGTTTAAGCAAATTACCATGCTATTAAAGACTCTCAAAATAATCTAAGTGAAGCATGAGAGATCAATAGTTTATATAAAACAAATCCACCACCGTGCTCTAAAAGATATAAGTGAAGTACTAGAGCAAAACTATATAACTCAAAAGATATAAGTGAAGCACATAGAGTATTCTAATAATTTCCGAATCATGCGTGTCTCTCTCAAAAGGTGTGTACAGCAAGGATGATTGTGGTAAACTAGAAAGCAAAGACTCAAATCATACAAGACGCTCCAAGCAAAACACATATCATGTGGTGAATAAAAATATAGCTCCAAGTAAAGTTACCGATGGAAGTAGACGAAAGAGGGGATGCCTTCCGGGGCATCCCCAAGCTTTGGCTTTTTTGTGTCCTTAGATTATCTTGGGGGTGCCATGGGCATCCCCAAGCTTAGGCTCTGGCCACTCCTTATTCCATAATCAATCAAATCTTTCACCCAAAACTTGAAAACTTCACAACACAAAACTCAACAGAAAATCTCGTGAGCTCCGTTAGCGAAAGAAAACAAAAGACCACTTCAAGGTACTGTAATGAACTCATTATTTATTTATATTTGTGTTAAACCTACTGTATTCCAACTTCTCTATGGTTTATAAACTATTTTACTAGCCATAGATTCATCAAAATAAGCAAACAACATACAAAAACAGAATCTGTCAAAAACAGAACAGTCTGTCGTAATCTGTAACTAACGCAAACTTCTGGAACTCCAAAAAATCAGCCAAAATAGGACGACCTAGGAAATTTGTTTATTGATCAGCAGCAATTGGAATCAATATTTTATCACTTTCTGGTGATTTTTAACAATTATTTTCGTGAACAGAAAGTTTCTGGAAATTTCTGCAAGATCAAATAACTGTCATCCAAGAAGATCCTATAGGTTTAACTTGGCACAAACACTAATTAAAACATAAAAACACATCTAAACAGAGGCTAGATCAAATATTTATTCCTAAACATAAGCAAAAAGCAAAAAAACTAAAAATAAAATCGGGTTGCCTCCCAACAAGCGGTATCGTTTAACGCCCCTAGCTAGGCATAAAAGCAAGGATAGATCTAGGTATTGCCATCTTTGGTAGGCAATCCATAAGTGGCTCTCATAATAGATTCATATGGTAGTTTTATTTTCTTCCTAGGGAAGTGTTCCATGCCTTTATTTAATGGAAATTGGAATCTAATATTCCCTTCCTTCATATCAATAATTGCACCAATCATTCTAAGGAAAAGTCTACCAAGAATAATAGGGCATGAAGGATTGCAATCTATGTCAAGAACAATAAAATCTATGGGCACATAGTTCCTATTTGCAACAATAAGAACATAATTAATTCTTCCCATAGGTTTCTTAATAGTGGAATCCGCAAGGTGCAAGTTTAAAGAGCAATCATCAAAATCACGGAAACCTAGCAAATCGCACAAAGTTTTGGGAATAGTGGAAACACTAGCACCCAAATCACATAAAGCATAGAACTCATGATCCTTAATCTTAATTTTAATAGTTGGTTCCCACTCATCATAAAGTTTTCTAGGGATAGAAACTTCCAACTCAAGTTTTTCTTCATAAGATTGCATCAAAGCATCAACGACATGTTTGGTAAAAGCTTTATTTTGACTATAAGCATGAGGAGAATTTAGCACGGATTGCAACAAGGAAATACAATCTATCAAAGAGCAATTACCATAACTAAATTCCTTGAAATCCAAAATACTGGGTTTATTAATATCTAGGGTTTCGTTCTCTTCAATCCCACTTTCATCAATTTTAGCATCAAGATCTAAAAATTCCGAATTTTTGGAACGCCTTCTAGGTAAAGGTGGATCATATTCAGTCCCATCATTATAAAGCTTCATATTGCAAAACGAAGATTTAATAGGGGACACATCAATAACTTTTAGATCTTCATCTTTATTTTCATAGAAATTTGAAGAACATGCTTTTATAGAGCAATCTTTCTTAGCACGCATCCTAGCGGTTCTTTCTTTGCACTCATCAATGGAAATTCTCATGGATTTGAGAGACTCATTGATATCATGCTTAGGAGGAATAGATCTAAGCTTTAAAGAATCAACATCAAGAGAAATTGTATCAACGTTCCTAGCCAATTCATCAACTTTAAGCAATTTCTCTTCAAGCAAAGCATTGAAATTCTTTTGCGAATTCATAAACTCTTTAACACTAGTCTCAAATTCAGAGGGCATCTTATTAAAATTTCCATAAGAATTGTTGTAGGAATTACCATAATTATTAGAGGAATTACTAGGATAAGGCCTAGGATTAAAGTTTCCTCTATACGCGTTGTTACCAAAATTATTCCTACCAACAAAATTCACATCCATAGATTCATTATTATTCTCAATCAAAGTAGACAAAGGCATATCATTAGGATAAGAAGAAACACTCTTAGTAGCAAATAATTTCATAAGTTCATCCATCTTTCCACTCAAAACATTAATTTCATCTATCGCATGCACTTTTTTATTAGTAGATCTTTCAGTGTGCCATTGAGAATAATTAACCATAATATTATCTAGGAGTTTAGTAGCTTCTCCTAAAGTGATTTCCATAAAAGTGCATCCCGCGGCCAAATCTAAAATATTTCTAGAAGCAGAATTCAATCCGGCATAAATTTTTTGTATAATCATCCACAAATTCAAACCATGAGTAGGGCAATTACGTATCATTAATTTCATCCTCTCCCAAGCTTGTGCAACATGTTCATGATCAAGTTGCTTAAAATTCATAATATCATTTCTAAGAGAGATGATCTTAGCGGGAGGAAAATTCTTAGAGATAAAAGCATCTTTGCACTTATTCCAAGAATCAATACTATTTTTAGGCAAAGACGAAAACCAAGCTTTAGCACGATCTCTAAGCAAAAAAGGAAATAGCTTCAATTTAACAATATCATTGTCAACATCTTTCTTCTTTTGCATATCACACAAATCAACGAAGCTATTTAGATGAGTGGCGGCATCTTCACTAGGAAGGCCGGCGAATTGATCTTTCATGACAAGATTCAACAAAGCAGCATTGATTTCACAAGATTCAGTATCGGTAAGAGGAGCAATCAGAGTGCTAAGGAAATCATTATTGTTGGTATTGGTAAAGTCACATAATTTAGTGTTATCTTGAGCCATCGTGACAAACAAGCAATCCAACACACGAGCAAACAAAAAGCAAGCGAAAAAGAGGTGAACGAAAAAGAGAGGGCGAATAAAATGGCAAGGGTGAAGTGGGGGAGAGGAAAACGAGAGGCAAATGGCAAATAATGTAATGCGGGAGATAAGGGATTGTGATGGGTACTTGGTAAGTTGACTTTTGCGTAGACCTCCCCGGCAACGGCGCCAGAAATAGCTCGTTGTCGAGAGTCAAATCTTGACTTGACTTCGCGTAAGCCTCCCCGGCAACGGCGCCAGAAATCCTTCTTGCTACCTCTTGAGCACTGCGTTGGTTTTCCCTTGAAGAGGAAAGGGTGATGCAGCAAAGTAGCGTAAGTATTTCCCTCAGTTTTTGAGAACCAAGGTATCAATCCATTAGGAGGCTACGCGCGAGTCCCTCACACCTACACAAAACAAATAAATACTCGCAACCAACGCGATAAGGGGTTGTCAATCCCTACACGGTCACTTACGAGAGTGAGATCTGATAGATATGATAGGATTGTATTTTTGGTATTTTTATGATAAAGATGCAAAGTAAAATAAAAGCAAAGGAAATAACTAAGTGTTGGAAGATTAATATGATGAAGATAGACCCGGGGGCCATAGGTTTCACTAGTGGCTTCTCTCAAGAGCATAAGTATTTTACGGTGGGTGAACAAATTACTGTTGAGCAATTGACAGAATTGAGCATAGTTATGAGAATATCTAGGTATGATCATGTATATGGTATCACGTCCGAGACAAGTAGACCGACTCCTGCCTGCATCTACTACTATTACTCCACACATCGACCGCTATCCAGCATGCATCTAGAGTATTAAGTTCATAAGAACAGAGTAACGCCTTAAGCAAGATGACATGATGTAGAGGGATAAATTCATGCAATATGATAAAACCCCCATCTTGTTATCCTCGATGGCAACAATACAATACGTGCCTTGCTGCCCCTACTGTCACTGGGAAAGGACACCACAAGATTGAACCCAAAGCTAAGCACTTCTCCCATTGCAAGAAATATCAATCTAGTAGGCCAAACCAAACTGATAATTCGAAGAGACTTGCAAAGATAACCAATCATACATAAGAGAATTCAGAGAAGATTCAAATATTCTTCATAGATAAACTTGATCATAAACCCACAATTCATCGGTCTCAACAAACACACCGCAAAAAGAAGATTACATCGAATAGATCTCCACGAGAGAGGGGGAGAACATTGTATTGAGATCCAAAAAGAGAGAAGAAGCTATCTAGCTACTAACTATGGACCCGAAGGTCTAAGGTAAACTACTCACACTTCATCAGAGAGGCTATGGTGTTGATGTAGAAGCCCTCCGTGATGGATGCCCCCTCCGGGGAGCTCCGGAACAGGCCCCAAGATGGGATCTCGTGGGTACAGAAGGTTGCGACGGTGGAATTAGGTTTTTGGCTCCGTATCTGATCGTTTGGGGGTACGTAGGTATATATAGGAGGAAGAAGTACGTCGGTGGAGCAACAGGGGGCCCACGAGGGTGGAGGGCGCGCCTTGGGGGGGTAGGTGCGCCCCCTACCTCTCGGCTTCCCTGTTGGTTGCTTGACGTAGGGTCCAAGTCTCCTGGATCTTGTTCGTTCCAAAAATCACGTTCCCGAAGGTTTCATTCCGTTTGGACTCCGTTTGATATTCTTTTTCTGCGAAACTCTGAAATAGGCAAAAAAGGCAATTCTGGGCTGGGCCTCCGGTTAATAGGTTAGTCCCAAAAATAATATAAAAGTGAATAATAAAGCCCAATAATGTCCAAAACAGAAGATAATATACCATGGAGCAATAAAAAATTATAGATACGTTGGAGACGTATCAAAGGGCTTTCCAGCCGCAATCTCCCTCGCCTGCCGAACCTCCTCACGGGCCGCTCTAGATTCCGACTGTGCTTCTCTCGCCTCTTGTAAGGCCTTGTCCAGATCAACCGTTTAGGCTTTACTCTCGTTCTCTAGAAATTCACAGCGACCGGTAGCATTCTCCAGTTCGTGCGTCATCGTGGATATCTTCTCCTCATTTTGGCGCCGTGCAGCTTGTTCGGCTTTTAATTCAGCCGATGCCTTTTTAGCAGCAGCATTGCTATGCCGTGCCTGCTCCTTGGTCTGGGCCAGCCCTGTTCGAAGAACTTCAACGGCGGCAGCACCATCTGCAGCCATACATATTCCAGCACGAAAATCTCAGCATCATGCTTATACCACAAAAATGTATGAGGATTGCCCCGAATACATACCTTGCGATTCGTCAAGACGCATATTGATTAAATCAAGATCATCCCCTGCCACATCAAGCTTCTGCTACGACTCGACAATTTCCATAGTCCGGGAAGTGGCCAAGGGGGAAGCAGCCTGTGTTTAAAGTTCATCAGGTTAGTCCTCAAACGATCCATTTCGATCCTCCGTTTATTTCCCAGTGGAAGCCATCCCGAGTATCAGTTGCTACTACCTATACAGAGGCGCATCTTTGCAAATGAAACATAGCTGAAAATATTATATCACAAACCTCGAAGCCTTTTAGCAGGCTCATAAAGGCCTCATTCAATCCGCTCTTCGCGGACAAAATTTTCTCAACCACTGTACCCATCAAGGTACGCTGTTCCCCCGAGACAGATGCTTTTCGCAACATGTCCCGCAATATATCCGGAGCCTCCGGGTCTCCGGAAGCCGCCCTAGGAGCACCTCCATCCTTTGAAGAAATCCGTTCACCCGCCTCCAGAATCACCGTCGGCCGCGAGCCAGACAGTCCGGGGCCTTGGTTATCATCAGCCCCGGATTCCCGGACAGTCGGAGATCCACCTTCGGGCACTGCCTCTTTTTTCCCCTGTGTAACTTGTTGATTAAGAGGGACCCTCCGCGACGACATTTCAGACTCATCTGCCCTATTGGGCGAGGAGGTTCGAGGAGGCATCTCGCTCTCCATCATCTCTGGGAGGAGACTTCCCGAAGAAGAGGATCGCCCAGAAAAATTATGTGCCGACCTGTAAAAATGCATAAATGCGTTACATATATCTTCGGTAACCATAACGGAGCGGGACGCTATCAAAGTACTCCGGATTCTCTTACGGTTTGGCCGAGGGCTTGTCCCCCTGTTGGAGCTGCTCAACGGCGTCGCTTTCCAAATCCAAGCCGATCGACGGTGGCATCTTGTCCTTCTTGGAAGACCACCCCTCCCAATCTTCGGAGGCGGCCCTTTTCCTCCTGCTTGGAGAAGGGATACTGGGTCCTTTTTCACCTCCGTGTTCGGGCGAGGGAAGGTCGATTTTGCCGGACTCAGTGTTCGACTTACCTCCGGAACCAAGGTCATCTTGGGTCTTCTCGCCCTCCCCTGCTGGTGCCTGGTATGGCGCCGAGGCCAGCATCCTTGTTAACACAGGAGTAGTTGAGTCTTCGGGAAGGGGAGCCGGACACCTAATCTGTTCCACCTTCTTTATCCAGCCCTGAAAAAGAATGATACTGTCGGTATCTTGCCGCTGGGTATCTGATTATAAGGTATTCGGCAAACGGGTGCTTACCGGGGTATCTGGATGGTTACAGTCTAGGCCGACATCTTCGGTGGTGTCCGGCCATTGTCTTCGTTCCCGAAGAATAATCTCCACATTCCTTCGTGCATAGTGCCGAAGAAGTGCTGAAGTGTCCGTGGCCCTTCTGGATTGAACTCCCACATGCGGAGAGGCCGTCGCTGGCACGACAGGGTCCGACGAACTAACATTACTTGAACGACGTTGCCTATATCGATGTCCTTCTCAATGAGGCTTCTGATACGACTTTGCAGAGTTCGCACCTCGTTCGTTGATCCCCAGTCCAACCCCTTATTAATCCACGATGCGAGCTGAATTGGGGGGCTGGATCAAAATGCAGGCGCAGTTGCCCACTTGGAGCCGCAGGGCTCAGTGATGTAGAATCACCCCTGCTGCCACAGATCGGAAGACTTAGCGAAGGATCCTTTCAGCCAAACGACGCTTGCAAGCTTGCTCACTGTAGCACCACCGCACTCAGCTTGCTCCCCCTCTGTCACTTGCGGCTTCACATCGAAGGTCTTGAGCCACAAACCGAAGTGCGGAGGAGTCTGGAGGAAGGCTTCGCACGTGACGATGAACGCCGAAATAAGAAGAATAGAGTCCGGGGCCAGATTGTGAAAATCTAGCCCGTAATAGAACATGAGCCCCCGGACGAAGGGGTTAAGTGCAAACCCTAACCCACGGAGGAAGTGGGACACGAACACGACCCTCTCGCCGGATCTGGGGGTGGGGATAACCTGCCCCTCAGCGGGAAGCCGATGATGGATTTCCGCGGTCAAATACCTCGCCGCCGAAGCTTTGCAATATCTCCCTCCGTGACGGAAGAAGCTACCCACCGGCCTTGACGACTGGATCCGAACATGATTGGGGCTTGTCGCAATCGAAACCCGGGTGGTAGAACTCGGGATAGCGGGGGTTGAGGGAGAAGCAAGCGTGGAAGAAAAAGACGGGTCTGTACCCCTATATATAAAGGCTGCGAATATCAAACGTCTCCTTTCAGCCTCAAAACCTTGCTTGTTTCCAAGGAGTTGTACCCACGCGACGGTTGGGTTACCCTCGTCCGGGTTGACAGGAATCCCTTAAAAAAAGGGAGGCACGATCTCCACCTGGATAAGACATGCCAATAAAACCGCGTCTTGAGACGTGGGGCGACGGGCTAGCTAAAGCGGTTCGGAAAATATTATATCCTCTGCAGTTGTGTATACAAAGTCCGGATACAATCAATACATATGAAGGCTATCTTGGAGTTCGGAAAATGGGGAACCCGCCTTGCAATGCCGAAGACAATCTGCGCGCCGGACTCCTCGTCATTGAAGCCAGGTTCAGGGGCTACTGAGGGAGTCCGGGACTAAGGGGTCCTCGGGCGTCCGGCCTGTTATCCATTGGGCCGGACTGATGGGCTGTGAAGACATGAAGGCTGAAGACTATACCCATGTCCGGATTGGACTCTACTTGGCGTGGAAGGCAAGCTTGGTGACCAATTATGAAGATTCCTTCTTATGTAACCGACTCTATGTAAACCCTAGATCCCCCCGGTGTCTATATAAACCGGAGGGGTTAGTCCGGAAAGGAAATATTCATTACCATAGTCATACAGGCTAGATTTTTAGGGTTTAGCCATTACGATCTCGTGGTAGATCAACTCTTGTAATACTCATATTCATCAAGATCAATCAAGCAGGAAGTAGGGTATTACCTCCATGGAGAGGGCCCGAACCTGGGTAAACATCGTGTCCCCCATCTCCTGTTACCATCGATCCTAAACGCACAGTTCGGGACCCCCTACCCGAGATTCGCCGGTTTTGACACCGACAGATGCCACAACGGCCAAATTTGAAGGGAGACAACCAGTACAAGTTATCCTGACTAAAGGTGGTCTTCGCCTGCCAAAGGCTCTGGTGGTGAAGCCGTCTTGGGCTCCATGGTGACCTCCGTCCTGCCGTCTTGCTGGTCTTGGTCTCGTTGCACTGATATGGAAACCTTTGCCTAATGCCTCGGGACTCCTCTCCTGCGCTTGCCTCTTTAGCACCAAAGAGGAATGATACGTCTCCGTCGTATCTATAATTTTTTATTGTTCCATGCCAATATTATTCAACTTTCATATACTTTTTGGCAACTTTTTATACTATTTTTGGGACTAACATATTGATCCAGTGCCCAGTGCCAGTTCCTGTCTGTTGCATGTTTTTGGTTTTGCAGAATATCCATATCAAACGGAGTCCAAACGGGATAAAAACCCACAGAGCTTATTTTTGGAATATTTGGAAAATCTGGGAGAAAGATCAACGCGAAACGGTGCCCGAGGTGGCCACGAGGCAGGGGGGCGTGCCCCTGACCCTCGTGGGCCACCCATAAGGCGGTTGACGCCCTTCTTCGGCCACAAGAAAGCTATTTTTTGGTAAAAAAATCAAGGCGAAGGTTTAAGCCCAATCGGAGTTACGGATCTCCATATATACACGAAACGGTGAAAGGGCAGCAGGGCAGAACACAGAAACAGAGAGAGCCAGAGAGACAGATCCAATCTCGGAGGGGCTCTCGCCCCTCCCACGCCATGGAGGCCAAGGAACAGAGGGGAAACCCTTCTCCCATCTAGGGAGGAGGTCAAGCAAGAAGAACACAAAGGGGCCCCCTCTCCCCTTCTCTTCCGGTGGCGCCGGAACGCTGCCGTGGCCATCATCATCACCGCAATCTTCACCAACAACTTCACCGCCATCATCACCAACTCTTCCCCCCTCTATGCAGTGGTGTAACCTCTCTCTTACCCGCTGTAATCTCTACTTAAACATGGTGCTCAACGCTATATATTATTTCCCAATGATGTATGGCTATCCTATGATGTTTGAGTAGATCCGTTTTGTCCTATGGGTTATTTGATGATCAAGATTGGTTTGAGTTGCATGTTTTATTATTGGTGCTGTCCTATGGTGCTCTCCGTGTCGCGCAAGCGTGAGGGATCCCCGCTGTACGGTTTGCAATATGTTCATGATTTGCTTATGGTGGGTGGCGTGAGTGACAGAAGCACAGACCCGAGTAAGTAGGTTGTTTGCGTATGGGATAAAGAGGACTTGATGCTTTAATGCTATGGTTGGGTTTTACCTTAATGATATTTAGTAGTTGCGGATGCTTGCTAGAGTTCCCATCATAAGTGCATATGATCCAAGTAGAGAACGTATGTTAGCTTATGCCTCTCCCTCAAATAAAATTGCAATAGTGATTACCGGTCTAGTTATCGATTGCCTAGGGACAAATAACTTTCTCGTAACAAAAAGCTCTCTACTAAAACTAATTTAGTTGTGTCTTTATCTAAACAGCCCCTAGCTTTTATTTACTCGCTCTTTACTTTCTTGCAAACCTATCCAACAACACCTACAAAGTACTTCTAGTTTCATACTTGTTTCCGGTAAAGCGAACGTCAAGTGTGCGTAGAGTTGTATCGGTGGTCGATAGAACTTGAGGGAATATTTGTTCTACCTTTAGCTCCTCGTTGGGTTCGACACTCTTAATTATCGAAAGAGGCTACAATTGATCCCCTATACTTGTGGGTTAGTAAGGAAACAAGGACAGATCGCGCGCTGGCGTCTGCCTGGCGCTCGCCTGGCCCTGGTCGTCATGGCTTACGTCACGGGAACCTTGCGAGGTGCCCCTGGCCTTGATCTCTCTGCCCCTCGCGAGCTAGCCTGGTGAGGCCGCCCCTGAGGAGGTCCTGCGTTTTCCGCCTCGCGAGGCTTGGCCCCTCGCGAGGGTCTTGAGTGTTTGCTGGTGAAGATGGGCCGTACAGGGCCGCGGGTGGAGCCACGCCGTGGGCCGCAGGCAGGCAAGTCTGGGGACCCCTGTTCCTAGGACGCCGACAGTAGCCCCCGGGCCCAAGGCGCGCTCGGACTTGGCTTCGAGGCGAAGCCAAAGGGAAAGTGCGGAGCACCGCGGGCCCCAACAGCCTGCGGCCTCGCTTGACGCATGGAGATTGATTGGATGTGGGCGGCCCCGCTTCCCCATGCAGCCTTGATATCCACCTGGTTAGACGGCCACAGCGTCCTACACAGTTATTTCCCCGTTGCTGGCGACGCACTCCCCCAACTCCTCCGCTTCCTCGAAACTCTTCTTCTCCCAATCCGACCCGAGCTCAGCCCTCTCCATCGCCATGGCGCCGAACCGAACGGAGAAGGGGAAGAAGCCCCTGTCCTCAGCCAGGCCACCTCCGGCCATTGAGCCCGCCGTCGGTCGATCGCTGGTGCTCAACCAGGAGGCCATGGACAAGGTCCGCCCGGCGCTCGCCACCAGCTTCAACTAATGGGGAGGGACGATGGCCTGGCCTGCTTCCCGAGCTTCTGTCGATAGGACAGCCACCGAGGTCCAGTTCTTCATTGACGCCTTGTGGGCCGGCCTGGTTCCTCCCTTCTTCGCCTTCTTCAACGCCGTGCTCTCCCATTACCAGATCCATATGCTGCACCTAGGTCCCCAATCCGTCGCCCTTCTTGCCGTCTTTGCCTTCGTCTGTGAGGCCATGGTGGGCATTGCTCCTTCCGTGGCCCTACTACGCCATTTCTTCTCGCTGCACTGACTGATCCTCGGCAAAGCTCGGGATGCCTGAGCTTCCAGGCCGTTGCTGCGATGGCCGGCTCGGGAATTGACTTTGAGCTCCCACCGTCTGCGAGCGGGTTTCGGACACGGTGGGTGTATGTGGACGTTGGCATGCTCGGCCCCCTGCTCTTGCCTCCGTCGGCGCCCGCCGTCCCCAGCTCCGGCTGGAGCCACAAGAAGCTTGCGGGCCCCCACCTTGCCTTTGTCTGGCTTAGGTTGAAGAGGCTGAAAGATCTTGGCGTGACCGCGCCCATGGTGATGAAGGAGTTCCTCTGACGCCGCGTCGCCCCACTCCAGCGCCATTCCCGGCCGATGTGGGCCCTGTCCGGTGGCCAGGATCGCATGAGGCTTCAGGAGTCGGGGCTTCCGCCCGAGGCACGAAGAACGGTGCTCGAGGTCCTGACGGGCGACCCCTCGCCAGCCGACATGCCGCTGGAGGGCTGTCTTTTGTACTGCTGCTCGAACAGGTTGGAGTTCGCGGGGCAGATGCCCCCCTTGAAGGGCCCCGCGAGAACCCCGTCACCATGATCCCCCTCATTGCCGCCGGCGCCGAACTTACCCCAAGAGTGGATGCAGGGGGCAAGCACCACTGGAGGCCGGAGGCGCGGGTGCTGAGGCTTCGACACCGCTCGAGGCTCCCGAGGTGCCATCCCCGGGAGCCCGTGACTCCTGCCTTGGGGCGACAGCTGAGGGGGCGACGCAATCCGCTGCTCGTGAGGCCGATGCCTCCGAGGTCTCGTCAGGTCATCATGAGGCGGAGACCAAGGGCTCCCCACAGCCCTGCACTCCCGAGGTCGTCTCCTTGGGCGCCTCACCAGCCGCGCCCGACGCTGGTTGCCGTATCCCATGCTTCGGCCGGCTCTGTCTGGACTTCAACGCGCTCCACAAGAGGAAAGGGTCTCCAAGCTGCAGCAGTAATGCCTTCCGGCCGTTGAAGCAGAGGAAGTATATCGCCATAGACGAGTGAGTACCTTATCTTTGTAATTTCTCGAGCGCTGCTTCCCCTCCTGAGAGTGGCTCCTTAGGGTCCCAACTGCTAAGGCCGCGAAGTCTCCTGAGAAGCAACCTCCTCTTGTCTCGACTCCCCCGCTAGCCTTGAGCGCCCCAAGCCAGCGTGCCGCCCCTGGCGCGAGGTTGGCCGGAGAGGCAAACTCACCAGCCTGGCGCCTCGAGCCCGTGCCTTTGCCGTCTCTCCTTCGTGGCCTCGCCTGGGGTGCGGCAAGCGTGCCAAGAGCTCCTCCTTTGGTTGTGGACGGCGGCTGGATGGCTTCGATGCTGGCTTCTTCTTCGAGTAACGAGCTCCAGACCATCCGGGCCCCTGCCCAAGCCCGGTCGGCGACCCGGGAAGCGCCAGCCCCCAGCCCTCTGCTGGAAGGGGGTGAGCCGCTTCGGATCCCGCCAGCAACCCCTGCTGTGGAGGACGGACCCGGTCGCGTGCGTAAGGTTGCGCATGAGCAGAGTGTCATCCAGCACAAGCTCTTTCAGGAGGCAATGAGCGCAATGAGTCGGCTCGGCGGAGAACTCGTGGATGTTGATGCGCGCCTTGAAGCCGAGGGTCTTCGGCTGGTGGAGGAGTGGCATCAACTGAAGGTGGCTATCAACTTCGGGCGCCTTCAGCGTGAGCACGCAAATGCGAAGGCCGAGGCATCCCTGGCAACCTCGCGCGAGGCTAGCGCCCGAGCCTTGTAGGAGGCCAGGGAGGCAGACTGTCGCCGCGCGATTGCCGAGGAGTGCAGGCGGGAGCTCGAGGCCTTGAACGCCTCCTTGGAGCAGCAGGTGGAGGCACGCAGGGCCGCCTTAGCGTCGATGAAGGGTGCGCCGTCCGACGAGGAGGAGATCTCGAGGCGCGAGGAGGCACTGTTGCTGGAGGCCACAGAGCGCAGCCTCGAGCTCGAGCGGTTGGAGATGAGGGAGCGCCAAGTCGCCCAAGCAGAAGATGCTGCCGGTGCGTGCGAGGCCAAGGCCCAGGAGGAGGTCGACCACCGGGTGGCCGAGGCTGGCGCAGATCTTGTTGGCAGTACGACCTGAAGCTGAAGCTCGTGGAAGCCGAAGCTGTGGGCAGGACTATTGCCCTCAGGTCACGGTTGGCTGGGGCGGAACGGCGCGAGAAAGCCGCCGCAGCCGCCCTGGTCTCAGGGCAAGCTGAGCTGGCCTCCGCCCGTGCTGAGCTGCTTTCTCTTCAGCAGCGGGTCGCCAGCGCTGAGTCCTTCGCGCAGCAGAGCAGGGAGGAAGCGCTCTGGCGGCAGACGCTGGAGTGCGTGCACGCCCCCATGCTCCAAAGCCTCAGGATCAGAGCCAACGCGACGCTGGGCACCATCTGCGACCAACATGCCCCTCATCCCCACACAAACGATTATGCCAGTCACCTCTGCTTCTTCACCGATGTGGTGACACGCCTGGAGAATCGATCCGAGAGGGCTCGTGAGCTTGGTGAAGAGAGGAGCCGTGGCCTGCTCGGGCGCGCGTTCTCCCGCGTCTTCAGCCACCTCCAGAACATCTACCCCGACTTCGATTTTGACACCGCCATTGCCCTTGTACCCGAGGCCATCCGGGGTCACCTGGCGCGCTGGGTGGAAGACAATGTGGATGCTCTAGTCAGGGCCTTCACCCTCGAGGACAACATGGTGGTGGTCGCGGCGGATGACGGTGACGTGGTCGACGATGGTGAGGGCGGTGCCAGCGATGGTGACGGTGATGCCAGCGACGGCGACAGCGACGCCAGCGACGCGTCTGAGGGCGACCCGGAGGACACAGTGAGCGACATGTCCGATTGAGCCCGTGCTTCCTTGTCGTTGACCCTGCATGCAAAAGATCAGGCACGACCCTGGAAGTTGTAAGAGTATTTTGGGAGGGGGAGCCCCTCATGTAAACTGATTACTGCTACTATTCCTTAGGCCAAGCTGGAGATGTGTTTTCATGAGCCCGCGAGTCCCGCTGCGAGCTTGGTGCTGTAATTTACCTTAGTCAGGACAAGTTCCAAACCGGCTCGTGAGGTCGTGAGCTTTTGAGGAGCCTGCCGATCCGTCCGAGAGGGCCTCGCGAGAAGCAAGCGCCAGCCATGGCAGGACGTGCGCCCAGCGCACGTGCGCCGCGCCCAGCGCACGTGCGCCGCGCCCAGCCCCCGCTCGCGAGGGGGAGGCAGCAGGTGCGGACTCCGAAACAAGGCAAGGAACGAGATCGCAAGAAATCACACAAATGAGAAAAGACACCCCCCGCGCATACCAATGAAAATTCAACTTCAAACTTAAATCCAAAGCCAGAAAATAGGGCTACAGAAAAGAGGTTAAAAGCAAATGGCCGCGTCCGGCGCCTAGTCTAGTCTTCTGCTCTTCCACCAGTGCGGAGCATGGCGCCTCCACTAGACGTGGGAGGGAGCCCCCGAGGCCCAAGGGCGGCTTCCGGAGACTCCGGCGCGTGTACAACCCCACTCATTATTACGTGAGAGTGACACGAGCGAATACCTTCACAGGCATGAGCCTTGCTTCATATCGCTAGACGAGGGCCCCGCCTTGCGCCACCCTCGACCACCGTTGGGGCGTCCGGAAACCAGGACGATGCCAAGGGGCAAAGGGGATGCCAGCGGCGCCTTCGGCGACCACGGACCCTCTGCCGGGGTGTAACGCCCCGAGACCGACGCTCCAGACGCCTTCCATATATTTCGTGTTCGGCGTGTGTTTTATTTGTGTGTTGCATTCATCATCGCATCATTTGCATTGCATCGGCACTTTGTTGCCGTCATGTTTTAAAACTTGCATTCGCTCGTCGTTGACGTTTCTCCCTTTGCCTTCATCACCTTCCCTCGGATCGCCTTGCCTGTGTAGACCGCTCCAGACCAATCGGGTTTTCGCTTCTCTCTTGTCTGACCGTTTGACCCTCTCTGCACAACCACCGACCCCCTCTGGCGTGCGTCCGAAAACTTCCCCGAACCCGACCCGGACTGTTGTGACCGTTGGGTCCGGATCATCCCCTAACATCTACAAAACATCTCTGTTTTCTTATTTGGACTCCCTATCTAATTTTCTCGACCGCCCGAATACGATCGGACGGAGCGAGTAATCCCTCCCCTAATCCCCTACCTATTTAAATAGACCAACCCTAAATTCTAGGGGATTTGTCTCTGCCGCCGCCGCCACACTCATCTCCCACCTCGGGATCTCCTCCCGATCCACCTGCTCCTCTCTTTCCGCGCCTAGCCATCCCCTCGATCCCTCCTCACCTGCAAGACCAGTCAGCCACCTCTCCTCTGCTCCGTTGGATTTTGATCCAACCATGCAGCAGCCACGAGCAGCCTCCCTCGCGCGAGCCCCGCAGGAGCTCGAACCCGAGCGGATCGAGCCAGCCATCCCCGCCGGCGATGAGCAGCATCAGCTCCCGCAGCTCCGGCGAGCCCTGCCGTCGGTGAGCCCCGCAGGAACCCTCTCCTTCCTCCCGTGCTTCTTCTTCCTTCCCAGTATTTCTCTCCCTCCTCTCAACATCTCGGTCTTGCCTTTCTACAGGAGCTCGCCACCGCCGGATCGGGCCGCCTCCGCCTGGTTCCTCTCGCGCCGTCGCCCCGCGTGCCCTGCCCCGCCAAGCCGCGCCATCCTCCTGCCAGCGCCCGCCTGGGATGAAGGCAGCGTCGCCCCGCTCGCCTTCGTCGTGTGCCTGCGCCTCACACCGAGCTCATCCTCGAGCACGACGCCACCTTGTTGACCACCGTCGTTCAGGCCAGGCCTCCCCTGCTCCTTTCCTTCTCCTTCCCTGCCTTCTACTCCCTCCTCTCACATCTCTCTCTCACAGGGACCGCCATGGTCGTCGCCCGGCCGTCGCCCTGTCAAGAATCGTCGCCGAACCCCATGGGGCTCCGTCTGGCTGGATCTGCCGCGCCCGGCCGCGCCGGTGACCACCAGCGTCGTCAACCTCCATCTCCCTGCTTCGCTCAGACGCCGGTGCCCAGACCCCAGGATCAAGCAGCGCCTCGACATGCGCCTCCTCTGCGTCTGTTCGAGAGGAGGATGCTGCAGACGCGCCCGGTCGCTCGCGTTGACCGCGACCTGCCCATCTCCTTCGCCTCCTGGGCCACCAGCAACCTCCCCAACCGGCCTGCTTCAGCCTCCCTCCACCACCGGCCCGACCTGGCCCTCTGGTGAGAAGCCCAGTCCGCCCGAGATTCGGCCCGTGATGTGTTTTTTCCTTGCATGCGAATTTAGACATTATCCAGAGAACGCTTGTTTTACAGAAAAATCGCTAGTCTTCATGCATATAAAAACTCATCAACTGTGCATCGGATTTAAATGTTTTATATATGTAAAATGCTTAGAATTTTGTGTAGTTTAATAAGATGCCACTTTCACCCATGTTTAAAATGTTTAAAAATGCTGTTTGTTTATTTTACTCAAATAACATGCTAAATGCTTTAATTCATAACTAAATAACCGTAGCTCGGATTTAAATAAACTTTATATGTAAATGGGGTAGAAATATGCATAGATTAACATGGTGCACTTCATTTTGCTGTTTAACAACAATAAAATATGGTTTTAGGCAGAACAGTACCAAATCTAAATTATGGACATGAGGATTTTCTGGAAATTGTTGTTTGTTGTTCCGGCCTCATTTAAATTGCCTAAAATAGGTAGTTTCCTTATGCTTCACCTCTTGCCATGGTTAACAACATTTAACATTGTTGGGTTCATAAACGAGAGAGAACTAATAATTGATGTGGTGTTTCGTCAATATGCAACTCGTTGCATATTGAGCTCCACTTAATTTGTAGTGGGGTTTGTTGCATTTTCCCATGCCATACCTCATTTAAAATGGACATGCATCATACTTGATTGTGCATCATGCCATGTGTATGTGGTGGTTGTTTACTATGTTGTTTGTTTCTTTCCGGGTTGCTTCTCTCGTTAGCTTCGGTTTCGTTCCGGAGTTGTGAGGATTCGTTCGACTACATCCGTTTGTCTTCTTCATGGACTCGCTCTTCTTCCTAGCGGGATCTCAGGAAAGATGACCATACCCTCGAAATCACTTCTATCTTTGCTTGCTAGTTGTTCGCTCTATTGCTATGCCGCGCTACCTACCACTTGTCATATCATGCCTCCCATATTGCCATGTCAAGCCTCTAATCCACTCTTCCTAGCAAACCATTGTTTGGCTATGTTACCGCTTTTTCTCAGCCCCTCTTATAGCGTTGCTAGTTGCAGGTGAAGATGAAGATTGCTCCATGTTGGATTATGTTTATGTTGGGATATCACAATATCTCTTATTTAATTAATGCATCTATATACTTGGTAAAGGGTGGAAGGCTCGGCCTTATGCCTGGTGTTTTGTTCCACTCTTGCCGCCCTAGTTTCCGTCATACCGGTGTTATGTTCCTTGATTTTGCATTCCTTACGCGGTTGGGTGATTTATGGGACCCCCTTGACAGTTCGCGTTGAATAAAACTCCTCCAGCAAGGCCCAACCTTGGTTTTACCATTTGCCTACCTAAGCCTTTTCCCTTGGGTTCTGCAGACTCAAGGGTCATCTTTATTTTAAACTCCCGGGCCAGTGCTCCTCTGAGTGTTGGTCCAACCTGTCAGTCGCCGGTGGCCACCAGGGGCAACTCTGGGCTCGCCTATCGGAAGCTTGGACAATCCGGTGTGCCCTGAGAACGAGATATGTGCAGCTCCTATCGGGATTTGTCGGCACATTCAGGCGGCTTTGCTGGTCTTGTTTTACCATTGTCGAAATGTCTTGTAAACCGGGATTCCGAGACTGATCGGGTCTTCCCGGGAGAAGGTTTATCCTTCGTTGACCGTGAGAGCTTATAATGGGCTAAGTTGGGACACCCCTGCAGGGTATTATCTTTTGAAAGCCG
Source organism: Triticum aestivum (assembly GCF_018294505.1). Lineage (NCBI taxonomy): Eukaryota > Viridiplantae > Streptophyta > Magnoliopsida > Poales > Poaceae > Triticum > Triticum aestivum. The sequence goes on along the minus strand of NC_057802.1, from coordinate 215,389,779 downwards.
TGCCCACAGTTATGTGGCAGATGGGAATTTGTTAATATCCGGTTGTAGAGAACTTGACACTTGACTTAATTATAATACATCAACCGCGTGTGTAGCCGTGATGGTCTCTTCTCGGCGGAGTCCGGGAAGTGAACACGGTTTTTGGGTTATGTTTGACGTAAGTAGGAGTTCAGGATCACTTCTTGATCATTACTAGTTGACGACCGTTCCGTTGCTTCTCTTCTCGCTCTTATTTGCGTATGTTAGCCACCATATATGCTTAGTGCTTGCTGCAGCTCCACCTCACTACCCTTTCCTTCCTATAAGCTTAAATAGTCTTGATCTCGCGGGTGTGAGATTGCTGAGTCCTCGTGACTCACAAATACTTCCAAAACAGTTGCAGGTGACGCAACTGAGCTCAAGTGGGAGCTCGATGAAGATCTTGTTCGTTGTGTTGTTTCTTTTCATGTTGATCAGTAGTGGAGCCCAGTTGGGACGATCAGGGATCTAGCAGTTGGGTTGTCTTCTTTTATTTTGGTTCCGTAGTCGGACCTATGTGTGTATCTTGAATGATGTATGATTTTATTATGTATTGTGTGAAGTGGCGATTGTAAGCCAATTCTTTATCCCATTCTTGTTCATTACATGGGATTGTGTGAAGATGACCCTTCTCGCGACAAAACCACAATGCGGTTATGCCTCTAAGTCGTGCCTCGACACGTGGGAGATATAGCCGCATCGTGGGTGTTACAAGTTGGTAATCAGAGCCATCCCCGACTAGGAGCCCCCTGCTTGATCGAATCGCTGACGTTGTTGAGCCTAGAACAAAAATGTTTTGAGTCTTAGGATTATATATATCGGAGAGTAGGATTCTTTTTACTCCTCAGTCCCTTCGTCGCTCTGGTGAGGACTCCTGACGTAGAAGTTTGGACTCTTCTCTCCTCAAATTTCACTAATTTTTTTTAGGATCACGCGGGTATCTTAGTATCATTCTGATGGTATTGTGACGAGAACATTGTTCTTGGTGCCTCCTGACATTTAGGGGTTGTGGCAGTGTCCCGGGGAGTTGAGCTCCGAGGTGTTGTCGTCACAATTTTATCGTTGCAGTTCTGGAATACCTGAGTTTCGCTGACATCGAAATCTCTTTTATGCAGTTGTTGGTGAGATCACCTCGACGCCACCAGTACTGGGGCGGGAGTTCGGGAGTATTGCCATAACTCGTATAACGGATGCTTTTCAAAGGTTGAGGTAAATGATTTCCGAAGGTTTCTTGGTTATGTGTTGAAGGATGGATACAGCTGGATCTAGGTATTGTTAGTTTGGGTGAGATATATTGTGTCCCCTGTATCCCCAACACCTGATTGCATAACCATAAAGTTTCGGGAGTTTATAAGTGGGAATTCAAGTAGCTCCTAGGATATCTTTCCGACAGATGCATGATATGAGATTGGGGTTCGACGTCTAGTGGTCCGCCTTTCCACGGTTGGTTTTACAGTGGTCTCGTAGTGTCTTAAAGAGTCCTTGGCTATGCTGACTCGGGGACGCTTCGTATGTCATGTGCACTGCCTTGTACATGATGGTGCTGTACGATCGAGCCCGTGTGGGCCCCACCACGAAAACTTCGGACGAAATCTCTATCATATGTTTGCCGGCTTATTCTGCGAGCTAATCCTTTGTTTTGTTTTTATTTGTGGTATTCGAGTTGCTTCGAAGTCAAATGTTGAATCCATACCTTTCCTAAAGGGTGTTCACATATTGCTATGCAAATACTAATCCTTCTTGATCATCGAGGTCGTCATGGTAATTTCTTTTCCAACCGGTGTGCTTCTCTTCAAGTGAATCCGTTCATTCCAACATCCGCAAGATCAACTCTAAGTTTTCTCAACGGTGTTTGTTTCATCCGTCCCAAGGTGACTTTGTTTTTCCGCCCTCCCACCCTTTTCCTTCAAGGAATCAGATGTCGTAACCAAGTATCCATTTTATTCACGTGAAGTCCCTTCATTCTTTTCAATCAATGTTCTTACCCGGTGGTTCTCATGAAGATGTGCTTCAAGTTTATTATTCTTCGTTCTTTTTCTTCTCCGGTGGATTCAATTCAAGCTTTGTCGATCATATCCTTTCCTTGTTTCAAATGTTTTCTCATGCCGGTGCAACTCTTAATCATTCTTCGCATGCTATTCAATTGTTCCGGAGTGCTGAAGACGCCTCAGGAGATTCGTGTTTTCATTCAAGATCCGTTCAAGCTATTTCGAGGTTGTTATCTCATTCAAGCCATTTAATTCAACCGGCGCAATCTTTCTTTTAAATCGTTCAACCGGTGCTATCTCCTTTTCAAGTAATCATTTCAACGGTGTTTCTTTTGAGTGGGCCCTAACCCACATGTTTTTCCCCAGGATCTTACCTAACTCTTCTAATTCTTTCCAGAGTTATTCTCAAATTCTTTGCAAAGTTTGACGTAAGAATGATTTATCATCAGTCATATTTCTTTCTCCAAGATCTTTCAAATTCTTTTCGTCGTTGGTTCAACCTTTCCAATTTTCATTCCGGAGTGCCTCAACAATTCATGGTGGTGTTTCTTATCATCATTCTCAACATTTGTAGAACGAAGAAGAAATTCTCTTGAATCTTGGTCCGTTCTCTTGAAGATTCGTGGTTCTAACTTGTTGCCATCCTCTCAAATTGTTTCCAATCGCGCAATTCTTTTCATACCCCTTGTGCCATTCTTTCATTAGTTACGGAGGCAGTGTGTTGGTAAATTCATCGAGTATCCTCTCATCTTGTCGAGATCATGTTCAATTCCTTCCATTTTCAGTCGGAGTGCTGCCCAAATTATATCATTCTCATTCCTTCTTTATCTTGTTTTAACCGGCGTGTTGTGTCTATCATTCCTCTTCTAACCGGAGTCTCATCCAAGTGCTTTCATTTTGCCAAGTCCATATTGTACCCCTTCCATTTTCCAACCGGAGCGTTATCGTAATTGATCATGATCGTTCCTTGTACATCTCGTTTCAACCGGAGTGCTCGCATGTACTTCTCGTCCATTGTTCTCGTCATTCATAGCTTTGCAAACTCCAAGGCACATGGAGTTCCTTGTTTCTCTTTTCTACCGGTGTGTTTTCATATTCATTTTGATCCGTTAAGCTCTTTTCCATGCTTTTCAACCTACAAGGTTCTTGTAAGGTTCCTTGTTCCTCTTTGATAACGGAGTGTTTTAAATTTTGATCAACTCTGTCGTATTCTTCTTTCAAGTTTTCAACCTCTCAAGGTTCTTTGGTTTCACTCGTTTGTCAAAGAAGCAATTTAGTTTTACCTCTTCTCCTCATCTTCCGTTTTCCCTCTGGTGCCATCCTAGATCTCGGGACGAGATCCTCTTGTAGTGGTGGAGTGTTGTAACGCCCCGAGACCGACGCTCCAGACGCCTTCCATATATTTCGTGTTCGGCGTGTGTTTTATTTGTGTGTTGCATTCATCATCGCATCATTTGCATTGCATCGGCACTTTGTTGCCGTCATGTTTTTAAACTTGCATTCGCTCGTCGTTGACGTTTCTACCTTTGCCTTCATCACCTTCCCTCGAATCGCCTTGCCTGCGTTGACCGTTCCAGACCAATCGGGTTTACGCTTCTCTCTTGTCTGACCGTTTGACCCTCTCTGCACAACCACCGACCCCCTCTGGCGTGCATCCGAAAACTTCCCCGAACCCGTCCCGGACTGTTGTGACCGTTGGGTCCGGATCATCCCCTAACATCTACAAAACATCTCTGTTTTCTTATTTGGACTCCCTATCTAATTTTCTCGACCGCCCGATTACGATCGGACGGACCGAGTAATCCCTCCCCTAATCCCCTACCTATTTAAATAGACCAACCCTAAATTCTAGGGGATTTGTCCCTGCCGCCGCCGCCGCACTCATCTCCCACCTTGGGATCTCCTCCCGATCCACCTGCTCCTCTCTTTCCGCGCCTAGCCATCCCCTCGATCCCTCCTCACCTGCAAGACCAGTCATCCACCTCTCCTCTGCTCCGTTGGATTTTGATCCAACCATGCAGCAGCCACGAGCAGCCTCCCTCGCGCGAGCCCCGCAGGAGCTCGAACCCGAGCGGATCGAGCCAGCCGTCCCTGCCGGCGATGAGCAGCATCAGCTCCCGCAGCTCCGGCGAGCCCTGCCGTCGGTGACCCCCGCAGGAACCCTCTCCTTCCTCCCCTGCTTCTTCTTCCTTCCCAGTATTTCTCTCCCTCCCCTCAACATCTCGGTCTTGCCTTTCTACAGGAGCTCCCCGCTGCCGGATCTGGCCGCATCCGCCCGGTTCCTCTCGTGTCGTCGCCCCGCATGCCCTGCCCCGCCAAGCCACGCCATCCTCCTGCCAGCACCCGCCTGGGATGAACGCAGCGTCGCCCCGCTCGCCTTCGTCGTGTGCCTGCGCCTCACGCCGAGCTCGTCCTCGAGCACGACGCCGCCTTGTTGACCGCCGTCGTTCAGGCCAGGCCTCCCCTGCTCCTTTCCTTCTCCTTCCCTGCCTTCTACTCCCTCCTCTCACATCTCTCTCTCACAGGGACCGCCATGGTCGTCGCCCGGCCGTCGCCCTGTCAAGAATCGTCGCCGAACCCCGTGGGGCTCCGACTGGCTGGATCTGCCGCGCCCGGCCGCGCCGGAGACCACCAGCGTCGTCAACCTCCATCTCCCTGCTTCGCTCAGACACCGGTGCCCAGACCCCAGGATCGAGCAGCGCCTCGACATGTGCCTCCTCTGCGTCTGTTCGAGAGGAGGATGCTGCAGACGCGCCCGGTCGCTCGCGTTGACCGCGACCTGCCCATCTCCTTCGCCTCCTGGGCCACCAGCAACCTCCCCAACCGGCCTGCTTCAGCCTCCCTCCACCACCGGCCCGACCTGGCCCTCTGGTGAGAAGCCCAGTCCGCCCGAGATTCGGCCCGTGATGTGTTTTTTCCTTGCCTGCGAATTTAGACATTATCCAGAGAACGCTTGTTTTACAGAAAAATCCCTAGTCTTCATGCATATAAAAACTCATCAACCGTGCATCGGATTTAAATGTTTTATATATGTAAAATGCTTAGAATTTTGTGTAGTTTAATAAGATGCCACTTTCACCCATGTTTAAAATGTTTAAAAATGCTGTTTGTTTATTTTACTCAAATAACATGCTAAATGCTTTAATTCATAACTAAATAACCGTAGCTCGGATTTAAATAAACTTTATATGTAAATGGGGTAGAAAAATGCATAGATTAACATGGTGCACCTCATTTTGCTGTTTAACAACAATAAAATATGGTTTTAGGCAGAACAGTACCAAATCTAAATTATGGACATGAGGATTTTCCGGAAATTGTTGTTTGTTGTTCCGGCCTCATTTAAATTGCCTAAAATATGTAGTTTCCTTATGCTTCACCTCTTGCCATGGTTAACAACATTTAACATTGTTGGGTTCATAAACGAGAGAGAACTAAATAATTGATGTGGTGTTTCGTCAATATGCAACTCGTTGCATATTGAGCTCCACTTAATTTGTAGTGGGGTTCGTTGCATTTTCCCATGCCATACCTCATTTAAACCGGACATGCATCATACTTGATTGTGCATCATGCCATGTGTATGTGGTGGTTGTTCACTATGTTGTTTGTTTCTTTCCGGGTTGCTTCTCTCGTTAGCTTCGGTTTCGTTCCGGAGTTGTGAGGATTCGTCCGACTACATCCGTTTGTCTTCTTCATGGACTCGCTCTTCTTCCTAGCGAGATCTCAGGCAAGATGACCATACCCTCGAAATCACTTCTATCTTTGCTTGCTAGTTATTCGCTCTATTGCTATGCCGCGCTACCTACCACTTGTCATATCATGCCTCCCATATTGCCATGTCAAGCCTCTAATCCACTCTTCCTAGCAAACTGTTGTTTGGCTATGTTACCGCTTTTGCTCAGCCCCTCTTATAGCGTTGCTAGTTGCAGGTGAAGATGAAGATTGCTCTATGTTGGATTATGCTTATGTTGGGATATCACAATATCTCTTATTTAATTAATGCATCTATATACTTGGTAAAGGGTGGAAGGCTCGGCCTTATGCCTGGTGTTTTGTTCCACTCTTGCCGCCCTAGTTTCCGTCATACCGGTGTTATGTTCCTTGATTTTGCGTTCCTTACGCGGCTGGGTGATTTATGGGACCCCCTTGACAGTTCGCTTTGAATAAAACTCCTCCAGCAAGGCCCAACCTTGGTTTTAC
>NC_057802.1:215361094-215383560 GCF_018294505.1 Triticum aestivum | reverse complement strand
ATTTTGCCTACCTAAGCCTTTTCCCTTGGGTTCTGCAGACTCAAGGGTCATCTTTATTTTAAACTCCCGGGCCAGTGCTCCTCTGAGTGTTGGTCCAACCTGTCAGTCGCCGGTGGCCACCAGGGGCAACTCTGGGCTCGCCTATCGGAAGCTTGGACAATCCGGTGTGCCCTGAGAACGAGATATGTGCAGCTCCTATCGGGATTTGTCGGCACATTCAGGCGGCTTTGCTGGTCTTGTTTTACCATTGTCGAAATGTCTTGTAAACCGGGATTCCGAGACTGATCGGGTCTTCCCGGGAGAAGGTTTATCCTTCGTTGACCGTGAGAGCTTATAATGGGTTAAGTTGGGACACCCCTGTAGGGTATTATCTTTCGAAAGCCGTGCCCGCGGTTATGTGGCAGATGGGAATTTGTTAATATCCGGTTGTAGAGAACTTGACACTTGACTTAATTATAATACATCAACCGCGTGTGTAGCCGTGACGGTCTCTTCTCGGCGGAGTCCGGGAAGTGAACACGGTTTTTGGGTTATGTTTGACGTAAGTAGGAGTTCAGGATCACTTCTTGATCATTACTAGTTGACGACCGTTCCGTTGCTTCTCTTCTCGCTCTTATTTGCGTATGTTAGCCACCATATATGCTTAGTGCTTGCTGCAGCTCCACCTCACTACCCTTTCCTTCCTATAAGCTTAAATAGTCTTGATCTCGCGGGTGTGAGATTGCTGAGTCCTCGTGACTCACAGATACTTCCAAAACAGTTGCAGGTGCCGATGATACCAGTGCAGGTGACGCAACTGAGCTCAAGTGGGAGCTCGATGAAGATCTTGTTCGTTGTGTTGTTTCTTTTCATGTTGATCACTAGTGGAGCCCAGTTGGGACGATCAGGGATCTAGCAGTTGGGTTGTCTTCTTTTATTTTGGTTCCGTAGTCGGACCTATGTGTGTATCTTGAATGATGTATGATTTTATTATGTATTGTGTGAAGTGGCGATTGTAAGCCAATTCTTTATCCCATTCTTGTTCATTACATGGGATTGTGTGAAGATGACCCTTCTTGCGACAAAACCACAATGCGGTTATGCCTCTAAGTCGTGCCTCGACACGTGGGAGATATAGCCGCATCGTGGGTGTTACACGGGGGAAGGCGCGCCAGTGCCTCCCCGGCAGAGGACCTACCTTCGGGCGACGCCTTGCTCCGTGTGATGCGGGTAGGGGCCTTGCTCTTGGCTCCTCCCGCGCAGCCCCCCATGCGCTTCCCCTGGCGGAAGGGGGGCCGCCGTGCTGGGGCCGTCGTCCACCATTGTCACTAGATTCACTTGCGACCCATTGTTAACGTAAGCCTGCTCTTGAGAAATTAGCGGTACCCTGTAGCTGTTGTCGCCGGCATGGTCGGCGAGGTTCCCGGGCGGCTCCTGGAAGGCCTCGACTTCCAGCGCCTCCCCTTCCCAACCCGGCTCGAGGAACGCGCCGGGGTCATCTTCCGGCGTGTACTCCTGGTCCATCATGCGGGGCACATAGGCCTCCGGAGCCATCGCTACCTCCACATTTACCTACGGGATTAGTTTTAAACCTCAATAATTGTTATTTAGTGCCAGCTTTGAGCATGAACATTGTATCAGGATCTCGTTTAATTCAAGATGGCTACTCATTTAAATCCGAGAATAATGGTTGTTCTATTTATATGAGAGATATGTTTTATGGTCATGCCCCGCTGGTTAATGGTTTATTCTTAATGAATCTCGAACGTAGTGTTAGACATATTCATAGTGTGAATACCAAAAGATGTAAGGTTGATAATGATAGTCCCACATACTTGTGGCACTGCCGTCTTGGTCACATTGGTGTCAAACACATGAAGAAGCTCCATGCAGATGGACTTTTGGAGTCTCTTGATTACGAATCATTTGACACGTGCCAACCATGCCTCATGGGCAAGATGACCAAGACTCCGTTCTGCAGAACAATGGAGCGAGCAACCAACTTATTGGAAATCATACATACTGATGTGTGCGGTCCAATGAGTGTTGAGGCTCGCGGTGGCTATCGTTATGTTCTCACTCTCACTGATGACTTGAGTAGATATGGGTATGTCTACCTAATGAAACACAAGTCTGAGACCTTTGAAAAGTTCAAGGAATTTCAGAGTGAGGTTGAGAATCAACGTGACAGAAAAATAAAGTTCTTATGACCAGATCGTGGAGGGGAATATTTGAGTCACGAATTTGGCACACACTTAAGGAAATGTGGAATAGTTTCACAACTCACGCCGCCTGGAACACCTCAGTGAAATGGTGTGTCCGAACGTCGTAATCGCACTCTATTGGATATGGTGCGATCTATGATGTCTCTTACCAATCTATCGCTCTCATTTTGGGGCTATGCTTTAGAGACTGCCGCATTCACTTTAAATAGGGCTCCGTCGAAATCCGTTGAGACGACACCGTATGAATTATGGTTTGGGAAGAAACCTAAGCTGTCGCTTCTAAAAGTTTGGGGATGCGATGCTTATGTCAAGAAACTTCAACCTGAAAAGCTCGAACCCAAGTCAGAAAAATGCGTCTTCATAGGATACCCCAAGGAAAACATTGGGTATACCTTCTACCTCAGATCCGAAGGCAAGATCTTTGTTGCCAAGAACGGGTCCTTTCTGGAGAAAGAGTTTCTCTCGAAAGAAGTAAGTGGGAGGAAAGTGGAACTTGATGAAGTACTACCTCTTGAACCGGAAAGTAGCGCAGCTCAGGAAGATGTTCCTGTGGTGCCTGCACCGACTAGAGAGGAAGTTAATGATGATGATGATCAAGGTACTTCGGATCAAGCTCCTACTGAAATTCATAGGTCCACAAGGACACGTTCCGCGCCAGAGTGGTACGGCAACCATGTCTTGGAAATCATGTTGTTAGACAACAGTGAACCTTCGAACTATGAAGAAGCAATGGCGGGCCCAGATTCTGACAAATGGCTTGAAGCCATGCAATCCGAGATAGGATCCATGTATGAAAACAAAGTGTGGACTTTGACAGACTTGCCCGATGATCGGCGAGCGATAGAAAACAAATGAATCTTTAAGAAGAAGACAGACGCGGATGGTAATGTTACCATCTATAAAGCTCGACTTATCGCTAAGGGTTATCGACAAGTTCAAGGGGTTGACTACGATGAGACTTTCTCACCCGTAGCGAAGCTGAAGTCCGTCCGAATCATGTTAGCAATTGCCGCATACTATGATTATGAGATATGGCAAATGGACGTCAAAACGGCATTCCTTAACGGCTTTCTTAAGGAAGAATTGTATATGATGCAGCCGGAAGGTTTTGTCGATCCTAAGAATGCTAACAAGGTATGCAAGCTCCAGCGCTCCATCTATGGGCTGGTGCAAGCATCTCGGAGTTGGAACATTCGATTTGATGAGATGATCAAAGCGTTTGGGTTTACACAGACTTATGGAGAAGCCCGTGTTTACAAGAAAGTGAGTGGGAGCTCTGTAGCATTTCTCATATTATATGTGGATGACATACTGTTGATGGGAAATGATATAGAATTCTTGGGAAGCATAAAGGCCTCCTTGAACAAGTGTTTTTCAATGAAGGACCTTGGAGAAGCTGCTTATATATTAGGCATCAAGATCTATAGAGATAGATCAAGACGCCTCATTGGTCTTTCACAAAGTACGTTCCTTGACAAGATATTGAAGAAGTTCAATATGGATCAGTCCAAGAAGGGGTTCTTGCCTGTATTGCAAGGTGTGCAATTGAGCACGGCTCAATGCCCGAGCACGGCAGAAGATAGAGAAAAGATGAGTGTCGTCCCCTATGCCTCAGCCATAGGGTCTATTATGTATGCCATGCTGTGTACCAGACCTGATGTAAACCTTGCCGTAAGTTTGGTAGGAAGGTACCAAAGTAATCCCGGCATGGAACACTGGACAGCGGTCAAGAATATCCTGATGTACCTGAAGAGGACTAAGGATATGTTTCTCGTTTATGGAGGTACGAAGAGCTCGTCGTAAAGGGTTACGTCGATGCTAGTTTTGACACAGATCTGGATGACTCTAAGTCACAAACCGAATACGTGTATATTTTGAATGGTGGGGCAGTAAGCTGGTGCAGTTGCAAGCAAAGCGTTGTGGCGGGATCTACATGTGAAGTGGAATACATGGCGGCCTCAGAGGCAGCACAAGAAGCAATCTGGGTGAAGGAGTTCATTACCGACCTAGGAGTTATTCCCAATGCGTCGGGCCCGATGACTCTCTTCCGTGACAACACTGGAGCTATTGCCCTTGCCAAGGAGCCCAGGTTTCACAGGAAGACCAGGCATATCAAGCGTCGCTTCAACTCCATTCGTGAAAATGTTCAAACTGGAGACATAGATATTTGTAAAGTACATACGGACCTGAATGTAGCAGATCCGTTGACTAAACCTCTCCCTAGAGCAAAACATGATCAACACCAGAACTCTATGGGTGTTCGATTCATCACAATGTAACTAGATTATTGACTCTAGTGCAAGTGGGAGACTGTTGGAAATATGCCCTAGAGGCAATAATAAAATGGTTATTATTATATTTCCTTGTTCATGATAATTGTCTATTGTTCATGCTATAATTGTGTTATCCGAAAATCGTAATACATGTGTGAATACATAGACCACAACATGTCCCTAGTGAGCCTCTAGTTGACTAGCTCGTTGATCAACAGATAGTCATGGTTTCCTGACTATGGACACTGGATGTCATTGATAACGGGATCACATCATTAGGAGAATGATGTGATGGACAAGACCCAATCCTAAGCATATCACAAGATCGTGTAGTTCGTTTGCTAGAGCTTTTCCAAATGTCAAGTATCATTTCCTTAGACCATGAGATTGTGCAACTCCCGGATACCATAGGAGTGCTTTGGGTGTGCCAAACGTCACAACGTAACTGGGTGGCTATAAAGGTGCACTACGGGTATCTCCGAAAGTGTCTGTTGGGTTGGCACGAATCGAGACTGGGATTTGTCACTCCGTATGACGGAGAGGTATCTCTGGGCCCACTCGGTAATGCATCATCATAATGAGCTCAATGTGACCAAGTGTTTGGTCACGGGATCATGCATTACGGTACGAGTAAAGTGACTTGCCGGTAACGAGATTGAACAAGGTATTGGGATACCGAAGATCGAATCTCGGGCAAGTAACGTACCGATTGACAAAGGGAATTGTATACGGGACTGATTGAATCCTCGACATCGTGGTTCATCCGATGAGATCATCGTGGAACATGTGGGAGCCAACATGGGTATCCAGATCCCACTGTTGGTTATTGACCGGAGAGTCGTCTCGGTCATGTCTGCATGTCTCCCGAACCCGTAGGGTCTACACACTTAAGGTTCAGTGACGCTAGAGTTGTAGAGATATTAGTATGCGGTTAACCGAAAGTTGTTCGGAGTCCCAGATGAGATCCCAGACGTCAAGAGGAGTTCCGAAATGGTCCGGAGGTAAAGATTTATATATGGGAAGTCCTATTTTGGCCACCGGAAAATGTTTGGGATTTTTCGGTATTGTACCAGGAAGGTTCTAGAAGGTTCCGAGGTGGGGCCCACCTGCATGGGGGGACCCACATGAACGTGGGTAGTGGGGGCAAGGCCCCACACCCCTGGTCAAGGCGCACCAAGATCCCACCTTAGAAGGAATAAGATCATATCCCGAAGGGATAAGATCAAGATCCCTAAAAAAGGGGGATAACAATCGGTGGGGAAGGGAAATGATGGGATTTCTTTCCCCCACCTTTGCCAACGCCCCAATGGACTTGGAGGGCAAGAAACCAGCCCCCTCCACCGCTATATATAGTGGGGAGGTGCATGGGAGCAGCACCCCAAAAGCCCCTGGCGCCTCCCTCTCCCTCCTGTGACACCTCTCCCTCTCGCTGAGCTTGGCGAAGCCCTGCCGAGATCCCCGCTGCTTCCACCACCACGCCGTCGTGCTGCTGGATCTCCATCAACCTCTCCCTCCCCTTGCTGGATCAAGAAGGAGGAGACGTCTTCCCCAACCGTACGTGTGTTGAACGCGGAGGTGCCGTCCGTTCGGCGCTCGGTCATCGGTGATTTGGATCACGACGAGTACGACTCCATCAACCCCGTTCACTTGAACGCTTCCGCTCGCGATCTACAAGGGTATGTAGATGTACTCTTTTCCCTCTCGTTGCTAGAAGACTCCATAGATTGTTCTTGGTGATGCGTAGAAATTTTTTTAATTTCTGCAACGACCTCCAACAGTAACACCCTACTCCAGTGTGGTGTGGTGGATTGCCTCTTGGGTTGAGGATGAACAGTTACAAGGGAAGAACAGCCCCCCGAGGAGAGGTGTTCTTGTGCTTGGTGAGCTTGTGAGGTGGCTGGTGGTCTGAATGATCCGTCCCCTGCTAAGGTGGTGGCTAGTCCTATTTATAGAGGCCCTGGTCCTCTTACCAAATATTGAGCGGGAAGGGATGCCACAACGGCCAAATTTGAAGGGAGACAACCAGCACAAGTTATCCTGACTAAAGGTGGTCTTTGCCTGCCAAAGGCTCTGGTGGTGACGCCGTCTTGGGCTCCACGGTGACCTCCATCCTGCCGTCCTGCTGGTCTTGGTCTCGTTGCACCGATATGGAAAGCTTTGCCTGATGCCTCGGGACTCCTCGCCTGCGCTTGCCTCTTTAGCACCAAAGAGGAAATGAGGACACAGCATGCGTTGGCGCCCGCCTGGCCCCGGTTGTCATGGCTTACGACACGGGAACCTTGCGAGGTGCTCCTGGCCTTGATCTCTCCGCCCCTCGCGAGCCAGCCTGGTGAGGCCGCCCACGAGGAGGTCTTGCGTTGTCCGCCTCGCGAGGCTTGGCCCCTCGCGAGGGTCTTGAGTGTTTGCTGGTGAAGATGGGCCGTACAGGGCCGCGGGTGGAGCCACGCCGTGGGCCACAGGCAGGCAAGTCTGGGGACCCCCGTTCCCAGGATGCCGACAGAAACCCAAGAAAACAAGCTTATCAACACCAAAAAGGCATTTGTCCATATTAGCATAAAGGCGCTCTTTTCTAAGAGTTTGCAACACGGTTCTAAGATGGGTGACATGATCTTTGAGAGATTTGCTAAACACAAGAATATCGTCAAAATAGACCACAACAAATACACCAATGTAGGGTCGAAGAACAAAATGGATGACTCGCATGAAAGTACCGAGTGCTTCGGATAAGCCCATTGGCATGACCAACCATTCATACAAGCCAAACTTGGTTTTAAAAGAGGTTTTCCATTCATCACCTTCTTCGATGCGGATTTCGTAATAGCCACTTTTAGGATCAATTTTAGAGAAAATTGTGGCTCCGCTAAGCTCATCTAGCATATCATCTAGGCGTGGAATGGGGTAACGATAATGCACGGTGATAGCATTGATAGGACGACAATCGGAACACATGCGATATGTACCATCTTTCTTGGGAACAAGGATTACCGGGATGGCACAAGGGCTCAAGCTTTCATGTACATGGCCGTTGTCGATGCGTTGTTGTCCTTGCCATTGGATCTCCTTGGTTTCCTCGGGGTTGACGCGGTAGGGAGCCTTCTTAGGAAGAGGTGCTCCGGGGATGACGTCGATGCGGTGTTCGATGCCTTGAAGTGGAGGTAGACTCGGACGTAGCTCGTCGGAGAATACATCTTGGAATTCCTGCAATAGAGAAGATAACACTAAAGGTAGATTCTGAGAGGTGTTAGTTTTTGGTGCCTCGTCCTTACACAAAAGGACATAGTGCATAACACTTGATGGGTTCTCACACACTTCTCTTATCTCACTTTTGGTGGCAAATAGTACTAGGTTTTTCTCGTCACTCTTTGTGGAGGCACTCAATTTGGGCTTGTGGCGCTCACTCTATTTTTGGTGGTTCGCACTCTCGCTATTCTCTCCATGATGGGTGGCTTGCTTGTCGGCGATCACTTGGCTTGGGGACATAGGTCGTAGCACGTACTACTTTCCCTTCATCTTGAAGCTATAGCGGTTGGTACGCCCGTTGTGGATGAAGCCGCGGTCAAATTGCCATGGTCGACCAAGAAGGATGTGGCAAACTTACATCGGAACGACATCACACTCCAAAGTGTCTTCGCATGCTCCTTTCTTGAAGGAAACTTGCACCATATGCTAGACTTGGATAGTGCGGGAGTCACTTAGCCATTGGACCTTGTAGGGGTGCGGATGCTTCATCTTGACCAATTGGAGCTTGGAGCATAGTTCTTCACTCCCCAAGTTATGGCAACTACCTCCATCGATGATGACATTCACTGACCTTCCATTGATGTCGGCCTTAGTGTGGAAGATATGGCATCTTTGGTCTTCGTCTTGTTGATGTTGAAGTGTCAAGACCTTGGAGACAACGAGAGCGGGGCTCGAATCTTCGTCACAAAAGACTTGATCATCTTCATCCTCATTCACACGCCGGTGCATGGCCACTTGCTCAAGGGCTTCCATCTCCTCTTCACTCATGGAGTCATATGTTCCGTCATCGTTGAGGATCATGGTGCGCTTGTTAGTACACTCGAAGGACTGGTGGCCTCAGCAGCCGCATGTGAAACACTTGATGGAACTTGTCTTGATGGTCTCATCGGTTGGAGTAGATGATGATGAAGCTCTTGGCTTGAAGTTTCTTGTAGTAGGAAGACGAATTGAAGTTGTCGAAGTTTTCTTGTAACTTGACTTGTTGCCATTGCTTGTAGAAGGCTAGGTTGAGGTAGATGGTGTTGGAGTTGTTGAAGCTTGGGTGTTGGAGAAGCCATATGACTTGGATGAGAACTTGGCATACTTGAAGTCATCTTGCACTTGACGTTCCGCCTTTGTAGCTTGATGTACTAGCTTGATGAGGTTCGAGTATGGTTGGAACTCGGCGATCTTCTTGATAGGATGATTGAGTCCATTCAAGAAACGTGCCATAGTTTGCTCATCATCTTCCGTGACATTTGCTCGAATCATGGCGATCTCCATTTCCTTGTAGTACTCTTCAACACTCTTTGTTCCTTGCTTGAGGAGTTGGAGTTTCTTGAAGAGGTCGCAGTTGTAGTAGGTTGGCACAAAACGTACTCTCATGCCATCCTTCATTTGCGCCCAAGTTGTGATGGGTGGTTCACCTCTTGCCTCACGACGCTCAGTTACTTGTTCCCACCATATGAGGACATAGTCTTGGAACTCAAGGGATGCCATGGCGATCTTCTTCTCTTCCTCATAGTTGCGCAAACAGAAGATCTTGTCAACCTTCAATGCCCATGAAAGGTATTCTTAGGGATCATTGCTTCCGGAAAACTTGGGCATGGTGAACTTGAGCTTGCCATAGCATTGCTCTTCATTGTGTTGGGGTCGGTGATGATGACGCCCTTGACGTGGAGGGTTGTCAACCTCATGTTGCTCTTGGCATGGAGGATTCCCATTGTATTTTTGCTCTTGGCGAACTTGGGGTTCTTGTCGATGAGCTTGTGGAACTTGTCAGTGTACTCTTGCTTGATAGTTCCTCTCTTGAGCTTCAGCACGAAGTGCTTCTTCTTTCTCGCACCTATGGCGGTTGCGTGTGGCAACGACACGACTTGTGTCGTGGAGGGCACGTTGTGCCTCAAGTGTTTGAGCTTCTTGCCGTAGTTGTTCTTGACATTGTGCCTCAGCATCTTGCTCGTCTTGGGGTTGTCGCACTCGCTCTTCCTCTTGTTGGCGTAGATGTTGCCGTTCTTGTGCTTGCGCAAGAGTAGCTTGATTTTGACGATGTCAATGTTCTTGCGCTAGAAGTTGCTCTTGATGATCGGTGCCATGTAGAGGGTTGTGGTTTGTCTGACGGTCTTGGTGCGCGGCTCTTCAAAGAGTATTCGATGTCGGTGTACTTGAGCCAGAGATGGTGTCGTCAGAGTGTCGACTCAAGCGGCTTCGTCTTGAGTAGGACAACAAGGTAGAAGAGCGGTTGACCAACAAGGCACGAATCTCATCCATTCTTGCATTGCTCTCTTGTTTTTGTTCGTCGAGCTTGTTATCGAAGTAGTCTCTTGTACATTGCCCGTAGAGTCGCAAGTCGGTGGCGAGGTTGTCGATGCGGTCGCTCAATGCTTGTTGTTCTTGATGTAAAGCTCTTTGTGCACCAAAGAGGTGGCTCTTGGTGACGTAGTTGTTCGGGTCGTCATCTTGCTCGATGAAGAGTGGGTTGGTAGAAGAACTTGGCCTATCCATCATTGCAAGTAAATGTGTGAGTGGGAGAAAGAGAAGAACTATACCAAATGTACCTTAACCGATGTGGAGGATGGATCAATGATCACTCAAATGTGTAACAAGGAAATAGCACAATTGGTACCAATTCTTGTCGGTTCTCACACCTACACAAATAAAGCTTATAGTGGGGCTTGGTTAGGATGGTGGCACAAATTTTATGCGATTGTTAGTGAGACTCAGTAATGTTGGAAAAGAGCAAATTTGCAAATGCAACAAGTAGACCAATAGCAAGAGGTGGTACACGGAAAACACACACAAAAAGATAAGTGGGGTTGTGCAAACCAAAAATGAGCTCAAAATGTGGAATCCACGGAAAATGCTCTTGTTGCACAACTCTAGAGAGACGCTAGCATGATTGCACAATAGGCGGATACGAAACTTGTGCACAACCTATAAAGCAAAAATGCAACAACTTCTATCCCAAGTATGCTATTTTCATGGTATTTCTATGATATGATCCAAGATGATCGAGTATGAGAATCTTAATGTAGTATGATGCTATGGTTCTTGCTTAAAAGCTCTTTGCTTATCTTTCTCTTTTGCTTAAAAGCTTGTTTGGCTCTTTCTCTTGTGAGCTCTTTCTCATGCAAAACTTCACGAACCAAGATAGCAATTGCGTATATGCTATGACAACCTTGTGACACAAGAGATGTACCAAGATGATATGGAATGTATGCAATGGGAGCTATGATCACTAATGTGCACAAGTAACATTGCCGACAGTACTCAAATGGCTAGTCTCGATAGGTGAGGTACGCAAAAATAGGCTATGGGGTTATCAATGCAATGGCAAGGAGTACACAAAGGTGTCGTCAAAGTTACCGTCGAGGGTTACGCGTTTGTAAGCAAGGATGAATGACGGTGAAGTGGTCGCTGTCTATGAAGAGTCCATGGCGAAGATGAGCAGCGGTGATGTCGATGTCTAACCGTTCCTAGGTAGCCGAAACACCCTAGGAAACGATGAACCACAACTCAAATTCTCAAAACCAAAGTCAAATGGTGGTACCAAAGTTGGTAATGCGGAAGTGATGGTGGTGGTTGATGAAGAAGTAACCGCCCCTAAGTATCCGAAACACCTTAGGAGACTCAAATCACAACTCAAGCAACCACAAATGCTATGGTAATCAAAATGGGTTAAGTTGCAGAAGTCGGTGGTGGTAATGCGGATGATGTGGTGAAAGCCCTAGGCAAAGATGCCAAAATGACAAAATTTTATGGAGTCAAATGATGTTTGAACCTATCTATATGAATGGGGGATGTCAATAGCTATCCAACGAGCTAAAGAACGTCAAAATCCGAGTTCGGATGAATTAGTTATGATCAAAACTGTCAATTAGCCGAGGCTAAAACTGGGAGCGGCGGTTGTACCGCTCCTGGATCGTCCTGGAGTTCCAGTTTTGGCTGGCAGAAGTATCAGGTGATGGGAGAGCGGTTGTACCACCTTGGGGGCCGGTTGTACCGCTTTTGTCGTGAAATTTTTCTCAGATCTGGATCAGGGTGGATTTGGGGCGTAAATGGATGATTTCGGGGGCAAAATTGTGAAGATTTCGTGGATGGAAGGTGGGGAAACTTGTGGGGAAGCTAGATCTACCTGCTACACACGAAATCCACAGATCAAATCCAACAAAACTTCATCATACTAACAAATCACAAAAAAATTTGGGGCTATTTTTGGTGGGGATTTTCGAAATTAGGACAAAAATTGTCGGTGTACAAAAGTAGGGGCACTCCTTTGTACCCCTTTACTTCTGCACGGGCAGTCGGAGCCGCGCGCCATGGCCACACTTAGCAGGGCAAAGGAGGGAAGCCGGAGAGAAGCCAAAGGCACAAGACGGTCAAGGCAACGCCAAGACCAGAAACACCAAAGAGCAAGAGGGCGAGGTGGACCCCCCCGGCAAGGCCCTTGCCGGGGCGGCTTCCGTACCCCGGCAAGAGCCTTGTCGGGGTAACTTGCCCAACACCAACAGAGCGAGCCACCCTTGAGCCCACGGGTTCAGACCCAACCAACTACGTTGGAACCAGGGCTCGGAAGGCACCTCCGTGGTGGCATGCAGATCTTTGTCAAGATCATAAACATGTGAGATCAGATGAGGACCAGAAGACTGCGACCCTCGGCGGGATCCCAGCCAAGGGAATTCACAAGATCCCCGGAAAGCGCCTTGCCGGGGACGACTGCAACGCCACGGGAAGACCCTTGCCGGGCCCCCGGCAAGGCCCTTGCCGAGGACATCGGCGGGGCCACAGCCAGGCCCGCGTCGACCAAGACTCCGCTGCCGTTCGCATGCAGCTGCCTGCCCAACCAGCTAGGCACGCACCTACGTGGCAACATGCGGCTTCCAAGCCAATTCAGCAAGCACCTGCGTGGTGGCATGCAGATCTTCGTGAAGACCCTACCACCGCACCACCTCAGCTGCCTGCCTGCCTACATGGCGCCACATGCATCGCTGGTCTGGGCGCGTGTCGAAGCAAGGCGAGGCGGCGACGAACGGGACGGGCCCCGTTCCCATCCCCGATAAAGCTAAGGGACACCTAAGCGATGCATTAAATGCGCCTTGTCCTGTAATACGGGCGATAAGCTCGCAACACTATAGACCTTTCCACCTCCAGTGTGCCACTGTGGCGACCCCTTTTGCCTATAAAAGGAGGCCCGAGGCGACCAGGAGAGGGATTCGGCTCTTTTGGGCAAGTTACACCACGTAGCTAGCTCAAGAACACAAGAACACTCAATACATCCACCAAAGCAGGACTAGGGTATTACGCATCCTCGCGGCATGATCCATGTGCTTCCTGTTAGACCTGCTCTTTTGACAACCCCGCGCCCGCCAACCGCAGAAGGGATTCCAGTGATCCCATAGGTGTTGTTTCCACTGACATCTTTGGCGCGCTAGGTAGGGGGCGCAGTTGTGAGAATCTAGTTTAGCAACCAGCTTAGCACTTCCTCGTGTCCATGTTTTCTAAGGAAGAAGACGGCCAAGAGAATGGCGCTGCCTACAAGCGCGAAGGGCGCCAGTGCGGCGACAGGAAAGCTAAGTCATGCCGAACTTTAATTATTTCCTTTTTATATAAGGTTATTCCCCTCGGTGATCTCGTTCTTTGTATGGAAAACCCGCACGCAAAGGGGCCCTCCCGCGATTGGCAACGCCCTTGTTCTATTTCGAGTCCGCTCAACAGCTCAAGCGGCCGCGTCAACGGTGGCAGGGTAGCCTTCCACAATTGGCAATGCTCTCGATTTTGACTCGAGTCAAGCTCAACAGTTCGAGCGGCCGCGTTAAGGGCGGTAAGGTGGTTCGCCCGGCGGCAAGCACACCCAACAGGCCATTGGGGATCCGTCCTCAAGACGCCGCCCTGGGTTTACGCGCCGGCAAGCCTACCTGGTTAACGTAGGGTGGACATACAAAGGAAAGTCGAACAGGAAAATAACATGCATTGTATCAAAAGTACTGCAGAGTTACATTACATAAATTGTTGCCGCGGTTCTAACTAAAGATAGAAATTGTCTTGGTCATGAACCTGCTGTGGCAATGAGAAACGGGGCGTCTAATCCCGGCGCTGGCCCTCCACCCTCTGGATTCCGTCGATGCGTCTGATGATGGGCTTGATACGCTCCTTGAGCGCCGCGATGTCCGCATCCTCCGGCAAGCTCTCCAGCGCAGCTTCGAAGTCGAGGTCAGGATTCCAGTGCGCCACCTTGGCGAGGACCTTGGTCATGCCACCCCGGCAAAGCCTCCGGGACTCATCGGCCAGGGAGGCCTCCCGGTTGGAGTGAAGCTGCTCCAGGGTCCCGAGGACGCCCTCAAAGAATAGGGTCAGCTTGGTGTTGGGACTCCCGCTGTGCTCCGGGGCATACCTCACATTTGGCATCCCCATGGTAGCCAGCTGTGTGGTGATCCTGCCGGCGACGTCCACAAGGCGGCGGATCCAGCAGTTCTCGCCCTCCACAAAATCCTTGTGGTTGGCGGCCTCGTTCTTCCGCAGCAGCTTCTCCTCCTCCAGATTCTTGGTCAGGGTCTCCTCCCGGGTCCTGACCTCCAAAAGCGTCTCCTCAAGGCCCTCCAGCTTCAGCTTCAGGTCCTTGATGGAGTCGTTGCCTTGGAGAGCTGCTTAGCCATGCCAAGGACTGCGCCCTGCGCCTCCACCAGGGCACCGTTGAGCGTGTTCTTCTCCTCGGCCAGCTTCAGGGTCTGGTCCTTCAGCCCGTCCCGCTCCACCTCCAGCTCCTTCACCTTGTTGGCGTGAGCCAGAGCCTGGGCATCGAGCGCCTCCCTGTGCCTCTGCTCCAGCTCTTGGGTCTGCTGCACGACGAGCTTCTCCACCTCCTCATCCTTGCCGCGGAGTGTTGCGGCTAGCATCTCCTCACGCGCGGCAAGGTCCTCCTCCTGGGAGTTCAGACCGGCCTGGTGCTGGGTCCGAGCGGCCTCGGCTGCGGCGGCCAAGCTCTCCGCCGTCTCCTGAGCCTTCTCGATGTCGGCCCGCTTCATGGTGAGCTCCACGTCGCGCTTGGCCAGCTCACCCTGGGCGACCTTCAGCTCCTCACAAGCCTAGCGGAACCAAGTCTGCGTCTCGGCGACGCGCACCTTGAGGTCCGCCTCCGCCTTGTCCACCGTTGCCATCCTGGACTTGGCCTTGTCTAGGCAGGCGCGGTGGAGCGCCTGGAGCTTCCGGAAATTGGTGCCCATGGCCTGGAGAAGTCGCTCCTCCCGAGAACCGTCGCCACGGTGGTCGGCTCATCAACAACCTCGAGCCCGGCGGCGGCAAGCACCTCCTTGTCGAACACCTCTCCCTCGACGGGCGCCCTGGAGCTCGACGACCCTGGGAGGTGGACGAAAAGGTCTTTAGTCACCCTCAGATACCTGCCGGAGCCAGAGGCAGCGGAGGAGGAAGGCTGGTCATCAACCACCTCCTCCTCGGCAGCGGCCTTGCCGGCCTCCCTGGCAGGCCCCTTGTCGGGCTCCCCGGCAGGCCCCTTGGCGGCGTCCTCAGCAGCGCCCTTGGCGGCCTCCTCGGTGGCGATCTTCTCGGCCTCCGCCTCGGCGGCCTTGGCGACATCCTCGATGACGGTGTCTATGTCCTCCTGGTCCGCCGACGGGGGATCTGGATACCAAGGAGGGGGATGAGGCGAAGCCAAGACCAAGATTTAGAAAGAACAAAAAAGAACAGGGACAGAAGGCGAGCAACTTACTCATGGCGGGCTGGGAAGTAGAGGTCCCCTCCCCGCCAACATTTGGCGCCGAGGCAAAGCCACCAGCGCCGGGGTTCTCCTCCTCCTCCTCCGTGTGCATGGGCTCGGTGCTTGGCGCCCTTGCCGGGGATGCCCCTCGGGGCGGCGTGGTTGATGGGGGCGGCGTGTTGGGAATAGCCCTCTGTGGCTCCTCCTACTGCTGTCCTTCTCCTGCAACCACGACAAGGTCAGCACCAAGAGATCATGCCCCCAACACACATCGACGAGGGGTAAGCGGTGAACTTATGCCGGGGGCTGTGCTGGGGGCTGCTATCCGGGCTGCTCAATACCACCAGCGGTGTACCGGAAATCCCTGCCGGGGGCTAGCCGCTCGCCGAAGCCCTGGCCCTCTTCACCCTCTGGGCCAGTGTCTCCGCATCCCTGCAAAGATAAAGACAAATCAAGATAAGTGGCATGATCCGAGGAGACGGAGATGATAGAAAGGGACAAGATACTTACTCGTCCTCAACCTCCTCCTCTGCTGCTTTCCTCTTCTTCCTTGGGCTGAGGGACCCGAAGTCAAAGGTGACCTCCACATCAACGTCCGCATCGACGTCTGCCGGGGGAGGGGAGGTAGACAGAGTCTGGACGCGCTTGGATGAAGAGGAGGTAGATACTTTCTCCTTCGCCACTACGGCCTTCACCGATTTCTTCGCGGTCGCGACCGTCGTCTGGCGCGCAGACGCCTCCTGAGCTTGCCGAGGCTGCACGACCCTGCCGGGCCGAACCAGCTCGCCAGAGGTGGCCCGCCGGAGGACTCGCCTTCTCCCCATGGCCGGAGGGTCGACAACCTCGGCCTCCTCCTCCGACGACTCGTCGACCACATCTTCAATAAGAGGGGCCCCAGTGCCGGTGCTGCTAGCCTCCCTAGCGGCCTCCGCCCACTGGGCAAGCTCCTTCTCCTCCGCGGCCGCCGCAGCCTCGTCCTCTACACCGCCAGTGCTGCCGGCCTGCCTGGCAAGCTCCGCCTCCACCGCCTTGGCGGCGATATAGTCCAGCTCTGCCTGAGTGGTGTCCTGGATGAGCAGCGGCTCGTTGCGGACGTATATCTCCGCCAAGCCGTCAAAGAATTCCTGCACCTCCTCCTCCGGTGGTGGGGCCCAATCTTGGAAGGGACCGTGCACGCTGCAGTCCGGCATCATGGCGATGATGTCGGTCTGGCGCGAGTTGTTGCTCAGCGGGACCACCCCCGCCGGTAACCCAAACAGGGGCCCCTTGCCGACCTTGCCGTCCTTTGCAGCCTTGCCGGACCTCTCGGCCCAGCCTTCGCGGTTCACGTCAAGCTGAAAGATCCACTGGCAGAAGTGGGTGTGCCCCATCACCATGAAGTTGTGATTGAGGCTGGGGCGAAGCCTCATGATGTCAGTGGCGTTCTGGAAAAGCCAGGCCGGCCTCCCCTTGTTGTGCAGAGGAGCGATTCGGCGGCGGAGGAAATCTGCCCCGATCATCTCCAGGGTAAGCCCGGCAACGGTGAGGCGGTGGATCCTGGTGGTGGCGATCTCGAGCTTGTCGTCCTGGGCGTCGACGTCGCCCCAGTCGTTCCTGCGGACCGGCGGCGCCTAGCGGACCTGGCAGAATTCTTGTGGATCGTCCTCCTCAATCCAGCACCACCGGCCCCACCATTCTTTCCACCTCTCCTTCTGGGCACCCCCCGAGTACGTCCCTTGGGACCTTGGGATCCAGGTGACGCAGCCAGAAATGGCGCCTCCCTTCTAGATGCGAGGGTAAAAATAATGGCGGAAGAGCACCGTGTTGGGAAGAACTCCGGCGAAGCCCTCACAGAGGTGGGCGAACAGAGCCATGCACGCCACGGCGTTTGGAGTAAAATCCAGAAGGTGGAAGCCAAATGTGTGCATGATATCGTTGAAGAAATCGGAGAAAGGGGGGCAAAGCCCGCAAGAGAAGTAATCAACGAAGAACGGGTACCGATTCGGGGCGGCCTCAGCGCAATTGGCAGGGATGACGCGCGTGGCTGGATGCCCCGTCGTCTCCCCCTCCGTCTTGCACCCCCATAGGGGCTTGAAGCAGTCCCGGAGCTCGAACACGTCGACCATCGAGGGGAAGTAGGCGAGCTGCGTCCGCCGCACCGCCAACTTGCTCTCCGGCGGCTCGCTCATCCCGGCGTTCTTGGCCACTCCCTTGCCTCTGCTGGTCTTGGGTGCCATGGCGGCTGCGGGGGGCAAGGGACAGAATACGGCGAAGGCACAGCGGCGGCAAGGAAAGGAGGAAGCTTGGGAAGGAAGGAGAAGGGGGCGGCGGTTCCGAGATTGAAGAAGATGCATGGGTAAATGAGCAGCGCGCCCGCAGTTATTCCTTTTTACGGGGAAGGCGCGGGCCGCCTCTTTTCCCATTAACTGTGATGTGATGCATGTGTGCGGGAACCGCCCCACGCATGACCCCCACGTCACGCACGCCCCTCCATGTTGCGCGTTCAACGCGGGTTGTGGGGAAGCGCAGCGGATGAAATAGTCACTGAGGTAAAAATCCGCCCCACCTGCCCACGCACCATTTTGGGCCTGGCCCAATAACGTGTCGCGCTTATGTGTGGCCCAGGCCCGGGGGCTCCTATCGGTGTACAAAAGTAGGGGCACTCCTTTGTACCCCTTTACTTGTGAATAGGCAGTCGAAGCCGCGCGCCACGGCCACACTTAGCAGGGCAAAGGAGGGAAGCCAGAGAGAAGCCAAAGGCACAAGACAGTCAAGGCAACGCCAAGACCAGAAACACCAAAGAGGAAGAGGGCGAGGTGGACCCCCCGGCAAGGCCCTTTCTGGGGCGGCCTCCACGGCACCGGCAAGAGCCTTGCCGGGGCAACTTGCCCAACACCAATAGAGCGAGCCACCCTTGAGCCCACGGGTTCCGACCCAACCAACTACGTTGGAACCAGGGCTCGGAAGGCACCTCTGTGGTGGCTTGCAGATAATCGTCAAGATCATAAACATGTGAGATCAGATGAGGACCAGAAGACGGCGACCCTCGGCGGGATCCCAGCCGAGGGAATCCACAAGACCCCCGGCAAGTGCCTTGCCGGGGACGACTGCAACACCACGGCAAGGCCCTTGCCGAGGACACCAGCGGGGCCACAGCCAGGCCCGCATCGACCAAGACTAAGCCGCCGTTCGCATGTAGCTGCCAACCCAACCAGCTGGGCAGGCATCTGCATGGCAACATGCGGCTTCCAAGCCAATTCAGCAAGCACCTGCGTGGTGGCATGCAGATCTTCGTGAAGACCCTACCACCGCGCCACCTCAGCTGCCTGCCTGCCTACATGGCGCCACATGCATCGCTGGCCTGGGCGCGTGTCGAAGCAAGGCGAGGCGGCGACGGACGGGACGGGCCCCGTTCCCGTCCCCGATAAAGCTAAGGGACACCTAAGCGATGCATTAAATGCATCTTGTCCTGTAATACGTGCGATAAGCTCGTAGCACTGTAGATCTTTCCACCTCCTGTGTGCCACTGTGGCGACCCCTTTTGCCTTTAAAAGGAGGCCCGAGGCGACCAGGAGAGGGATTCGGCTCTTTTGGGCAAGTTACACCCCGTAGCTAGCTCAAGAACACAAGAACACTCAATACATCCACCAAAGCAGGACTAGGGTATTACGCATTGTAACGCCCACGATGCGACTATATCTCCCACATGTCGAGGCACGACTTAGAGGCATAACCGCATTGTGGCTTTGTCACAAGAAGGGTCATCTTCACACAATCCCATGTAATGAACAAGAATGGGATAACGAGAGTTGGCTTACAATCGCCACTTCACACAATACATAAATATAATTCATACATCATCCAAAATCCACACATAGACCGACTACGGTCGGATCCAAATGAAAATAAGATAACCCCAAATGCTAGATCCCCGATCGTCCCAACTGGGCTCCACTACTGATCATCAGGAAAAGAAACATAGTAACGACCACGTTCCTCGTCGAACTCCCACTTGAGCTCGGTTGCGTCATCTGCACTGGCATCGTCGGCACCTGCAACTGTTTTGGTAGAATCTGTGAGTCACGAGGACTCAGCAATCTCACACCCGCGAGATCAAGACTATTTAAGCTTATAGGAAAGGATGGTGTAATGAGGTGGAGCTGCAGCAGGCACTAAGCATATATGGTGGCTAACATACGCAAGTGAGAGCGAGAAGAGAAGCAACGCAACGGTCGCGAAGCTAGAAATGATCAAGAAGTGATCCTGAAACAACTTACGTTCATGCATAACTCAAACCGTGTTCACTTCCCGGACTCCGCCGAGAAGAGACCATCACGGCTACACACACGGTTGATGTATTTTTAATTAAGTCAAGTGACAAGTTCTCTACAACCGGACATTAACAAATTCCCATCTGCCTCATAACCGCGGGCACGGCTTTCGAAAGATAATACCCTGCAGGGGTGTCCCAACTTAGCCCATTATAAGCTCTCACGGTCAACGAAGGATAAACCTTCTCCCGGGAAGACCCGATCAGTCTCGGAATCCCGGTTTACAAGACATTTCGACAATGGTAAAACAAGACCAGCAAAGCCGCCCAATGTGCCGACAAATCCCGATAGGATCTGCACATATCTCGTTCTTAGGGCACAATGGATGAGACATCCTACGAGTAAAACCAGGCCTCAAGTTTCCCCGAGGTGGCCCCGCAGTCTACTCGTTTCGGACCAACACTCGAAGGAGCATTGGCCCGGGGGGGTTAAAATAAAGATGACCCTCGGGCTCGCGAAAACCCAAGGGAAAAAGGCTTAGGTAGGCAAATGGTAAAACCAAGGTTGGGCCTTGCTAGAGGAGTTTTATTCAAGGCGAACTGTCAAGGGGGTCCCATAAATCACCCAACCGCGTAAGGAACGCAAACTCAAGGAACATAATACCGGTATGACGTGAACTAGGGCGGCAAGAGTGGAACAATACAGCAGGCATAAGGCCGAGCCTTCCACCCTTTACCAAATATATAGATGCATTAATTAAATAAGAGATATTGTGATATTCCAAAATATCCATGTTCCAACATGGAACCAACTTCAACTTCACCTGCAACTAGCAACGCTATAAGAATGGCTGAGCAAAAGCGGTAACTTAGCCAAACAACGGTTTGCTAGGAAAGGATGGTTAGAGGCTTGACATGGCAATATGGGAGGCATGATATAGCAAGTGTTAGGTAGCGCAGCATAGCAATAGAACGAACAACTAGCAAAGCAAAGATAGAAGTGATTTCGAGGGTATGGTCATCTTGCCTGCAAGGTTCTCAGAGTTGTCGAAAGCTTGATCCTCGTAAGCGTACTCAACAGGTTCCTCGTTCACGAACTCGTCTCCCGGCTCTACCCACAACAAGAACACAAGCAATGGAACCACAATCAATCACGGGAAATGCACAAGCAACATGATGCAATACATGAATGATATGCGAGATGTGATATGCGATGCATATGCGTGCTCCGGAAGAAAAAGAATGAACAAGGCAGTAACTTGGCAAACCAAGTATGCCACTGGAAAGATGAGATGATTTCGGTCGAAATCGATATAAAGATCACCGGAAACGGATGCACGGTTTGCAAATGGCAGGCAGAACAAGAATGACACGATTCTGCGATTAACAGCATGATAGCACTTAGAATACATCAAGTAACTATGCTACAGCACTCCAACATAGCAACAAAGCATATGGAAGTGATCTACAGGAGATGATTGACAAAAGATGAACACTGAGCTACGGCTAGATCACACAAAAACAGGTTCAAACAAGCATGGCAAAAGTGCAAAAGATATCAGGATCACAGACTTGGTAAAATTACTGGACATGGCATAAACAGCATCAGGTAGCAATGTTCAGAGCAAGCAATCAACATGCTACAGGAACGTAACATAGTAAAACAAGGCAAAGAATGAATCTACTAAATGCATAGAACAAAACTCCCTTACTGACCATGAGCCAAAAAGGATCAGAAGATATGGTGTCACTCATGTAAACATAGCAAGTTTCGTTAACAGGTTTCAGACAGCAGAAAACAGAGCATGGCAGTAAACAGAATTATGAAGGCATCTTGGTGAGCTTTATTCACTCACCACAAAGCAACTCATGACAAAACAAGCATACCTACATCAAGATGGCATGTTTATGAAGCTAAAAATGGCAAGAACAAGTTCATATCATGTATGGATCAACTACAACAACCTTGGCAAAATTGAATATCATGTTACCAATCTGCCAAGAATATTTTATAGCAAAAGTAGAGCAAGATTAAGACATGCTATGGCACTCCATAATTGCAAACAAGGGCATGGATGGATAGAGCACAACTATATCTACAAAACATCCTTACTGAACAAACCCACAAGAAGTATGGATCTCTCTGTAGACATATGGATACGTAGCAGCAAAATAACAGCAGATAAAGACAGCAAATTCCTAATTCCCTGAAATTAGAAACATCACGAAGCCTAGTTTGCATGCTTGTGCTAGTCACCACATAGATCACAAAAATACATGGCATACACCTCTGTAAGATGGCATGGCATAGATCAAAACACATGTAGAGCTCATACTCATAAGATGCACACATCAATTGCAACAAAAATAACAAATCACCAAGTTCTGATAAGTAACAGCAGTGAACATCATATAGCACTCTTGCACCAGAGATTTGGGCATCAAGATGGACTCAAATGAGCATGGCTCAATGAAACAAAATGAATAGCATCTCGAGGCGAACATTTCGATATATCATTCACGCAAAACGGAGCAGTATGCGATGAGATATGATGCAATGAACATGAGCATATAATGCAAAAATCTCAGGACTTGGAGGAATTCGGGGAGGGGAGAAATCAACCTAGACCCGATCTAGGGTTCGGCGCGGCTCGGGCGCGCGGCGGCTCGCCGGAGAAGAAGAGGAGGCGGCGACCAGAGTGGAGAGGAGGGAGATGGCGGCGGCCGGAGAGGGAGGCGGAGGTGCGGGCGGCGGCGTCGGGCTCGGGCGCCCGCGGGGCGGCAGCGTCGACGGAGGAGCTCGCTGGGGA
>NC_057802.1:215356063-215360808 GCF_018294505.1 Triticum aestivum | reverse complement strand
CGCGGCTGGACAGGGGATCGGCGGCGGACATGTCCGTCGGTGGGGGGTTTCGTCCGGCGGCAGAGAGGGAAATCTTCTAGGGTTTCATCCGGGATTTGGAGGAGGTGTGCACATATTTATAGGTAGAGGGAGCTAGGAGGCTCCAAATGGAGTGCGGTTTTCGCCCACACAATCGTGATCGAACGACCGATAGCATGGAGGTGACTTAGGTGGGTTATTGGGCTGTTTGGAGGGGGGGGGGGTTTGCTGCAACACACAGAAGGCTTTTGCGGTTACCCGGTTAACCGTTGGAGCATCAAACGACCTCCAAATGGAACAAAACTTGACAGGTGGTCTATCGGTGGTATACCAAGGCCACTTGGCAAACCTCGGTCCATTCTAAGAACGTTTAACACCCGCTCACGAAAAGAAACAAGAGGGGTGCGCCGGTGCATGTGGGAGTGCCGGATTGCAAAACAGACAACGGGGAAAAAGCTCGGACGCATGAGACGAACACGTATGCAAATGCGATGCACATGATGACATGATATGAGATGCATGACATGAAGAAAATGCAAAACGAGAGACAAAACCCAACCACGGAGAGAATATCATAACACATAGCCGAAAATGGCAAGAGTTGGAGTTACAAATATGGAAAGTTACATCCGGGGTGTTACACGCATCCTCGCGGCCCGAACCTGGGTAAACGATCCGTGTGCTTCCTGTTAGACCTGCTCTTCTCACAACCCCGCGCCCGCCAACCGTAGAAGGGATTCCGGTGATCCCATAGGTGTCGTTTCCACCGACAAAAATCAATCAAAAGAAGGCTATAAAACGGTAGGGGAGACTCCATATTCATGATCAACGTGGCTCATGATACCAAGATGACGTAGGGTAGAACCCTAGATGCCCGATATTTCATGAAATGGAGGGGATCCCGCGAAGAACACGAAGAACACGAGGGGAAACACGAGAGGATTCACTCAAAACAACAAGATTCGATTACACATGTGCTAGATCCTCGAAATACAAGATACACGATCCATGATCAACAAGGGACAATGCAAGTAGCAAGTTCTTCTCCGTGAGGAGGTCTTCAGGGGTCTTCCCGTGAGGGGTCTTTAATCCACTTGGGGGATCTTCTCGGTAGAAGTCGTGAACTCCGATGGAGAAGGGATCAAGTGGAGTGCAAAGCTCTATCTCAAATGAGCTACTACTTTGCTAACCCTAATAGGGAGCTAGGGGACGAGTATTTATAGTCCAAGGGGTAAGTTGGGGATACATGGGGCGAAACCCCTTTCACTGCGCACATGCAGGGCAGTAGTACCAGTCATGGGGGCGGTTGTACCGCTTGGAGCTCTTGTACCGGTTCCTGGAGGTGTTTCTGGAGGTGCTTAGCAGTTGTACCCGTGTTTGGAGTGGTTGTACCGGTCTGATGGCTGTTACGGGGATAAACCGGCGCTGTACCGGCCTTGCACCGCTCGATCACAGAAGCTGGACCGGTAGTCGGGCGGTAGTCGAGCGGTTGTACCGCCCGAGCGGTAGTTGGGCGGTTGTACCGGGATTTTTGGGCTGGGAAGATTCTCTTCATGCTCTTGATGTCCAACTTGCACCATAACTTCTCCTTGGTTACTTCCTTGGTACCTAAGCACACAAAGCATCTCCGTTTGAGGCAGTAGCCATGTCTCAAGTGAGTCAAAGGGGAGTTCAACATGGAGAGAGTTAACCTCATTCTCAATAGCCCTTGCACGAGCTCGTGTCATCGATCCACGTGGTGTCTTGGGAGACGAAGGTAGGTCCATGGGGATGGCCGTAGGATGGTCCGCATCACAACCTATCTTTATTAATGAAAGTATCTTAACTCTTGAGCATGTGATGTAGACCAAACCTCGTGGCGAGATCCAATATGTTGTTGTGGCCCAACCTTTCATGACACTCTAGCTTCAGCAGTAGTAACCTCTCGCCCGTGCACGTGATGTACGCGAACTAGAGGGTTTGAACCTTGTGGTCCATCACAAGAGAACCAATCTTGACGATGGAACTCACGTGCAAAACAATTTCCTTGCAGAAATCGCAATATAGAGGTTTTCTAAAGCTTCCTCCAAAACTTTGGGATTTTTAGACAACTTCCCCCAAAACTCGATATGGGTGTTTACCCGAAAAACATGTTGTGTTTATTCATAAAACTTTAACCTACTTTACAATGAATGGATCATGGCTATTTGTAGTAGCCGGACATGGTAGACCAACTTGGAAAACAAATTTTATGGACTCCTCTTTCCTAACGCATGCTATCTCTTTCTTAAACAAAAACACAGTATGAATACCTATATTACCTAAACCAACTTGGACTCTCTCTAATTGATGCACCGCCTTTGTTTTGCTGTAGGTGGTCCCCATCCAATATCGTTGAGAGAGAGTTGATCTAAACCACGTACATGTCCTCTCGCATGTTCCTTGGTGGCAAAAATAGGAACAAAAATGTGATTTCTTGCACTTGCCATGTAAACCACATACATGCTATACATAGATCCTCAACTTTAATTAATTGGCCTCTGCTTTTCTGCAAGCAGCTCAACCTGTTGGCAGTTCTGGAGGTCATGGCCCTTGGTGCGATGGATCTTGCAGTACTGCTTGTCAGAGCCTCCTGGCTTGTCGGCAGCCGCCAAGGCCCGGCAGGCGGCACACCCGGCAACTTCCTTGCGGGGGTCGTCTGCATTGGTCTTCTTGGCGGCGCCAGGGTCGCCGGATCCCTCAATGGCAAGCACGGTCTTGCCCTTACGCTTCCTGTTGCGGCGTCGGCCCTTCCTTGTTGGGGCGACCGCGTCTTCGTCTTTGGAGTTGGTTTCCGCGCCGGCGTCCTCGCCGGCGTAATTCCTTCCTTCTTCAGCCCGAGCACATCTATCAGCCAGAACATAAAGTTCGGCTACATCCTTAACCTTGTTCATCGCCAGCTCTTCACGCATCTTGCGGTTGCGTACATTCTGATGGAATGCACCGATGACAGCGACGGGGTGAACATCTGGGATGGTGTACTGTACACGGCTAAACCTTTGTATGTACTTGCGTAGGGTCCCACCGTCCTTCTGGGGGATGACATGCAAGTCACTTGCCTGGCCAGGAGCTTGGTGGCCTCCGGTAAAGGCGCGAACAAACTCGTGGCACAGATCCGACCAAGAAGAGATGGAATCCACTGGCAGGTGCATCAACCATGACATGACATTGGGCTTAAGTGCCAACGGAAAGTAGTTGGCGAGCAACTTGTCGTTGCGAGCCCCGGTGGCTTGCATCGCGATGGTGTAGATGCTGAGGAACTTCGACGGGTGAGTCTTGCCGTTGTACTTTTCCCCAACATCAGGCTTGAACGTGCAGTGGGAGGGCCACTAGAACTGCCGCAGCTCACGGGTAAAGGCTGGACAACGCACCTCATAAGGAAGGTCACCGGAGCCCCCCGACGCTGGGCGGTCCATAGCGGGCCCCGCACGCCGATCTGACTGATGGTGCGCTCCCCGCCGCCGCTCGATGGTGGTCCGAGCGTCCTCCTGAGCTTGTTCTCAAATAACTTGACGTTGGTCGTAGCGGGCCCGCGGGTCGGACCACGCTGTGGAAACGTTGTCACAGGCGTCGGCCCGACGAGCCGGTGGCTGCTGTTGCTGGCGTGGGGGAGAGTGCACCGTGGTCGCAGCACCTCCGGTCCTCCCACCACCAGCGTGCACTGGCTCTACAGAGCGCCGACACAAGGGTTCCGCTGGTCGTGGTTTGTCCTTGTTGGCGAAGCTGATGAGGCTCCGAATAGTGGCTCTCCACTCGTCGAGCTTCTCCGCAGCGGGAGGGAAGTCGAGGAGCAGTTACACGCGCGCCAACGCTTCTACTGGCGTGGGTGGCGGCGAAAGCTGCATGGACCGTGACGCGCTCCGACTTCTAACCATGTTAGAAGGAGCTCTATCACGGTCTCGCGGTCGCGCGCCGCTTCCGCCAGTGTCCAGGTGCACACGCCAGCCTGGTGCGTCCTGAGAGTGACGCAAAGGGCTCTTCCCGTGGCGGCGCCCGGGGCACCGACGTCGTGGTGTTGCTCATCGCGCGCTGTAACACCCCGCATGTAACTTGCCATATTTGTAACTCCGACTCTTGCCATTTTCGGCTATGTGATATGTTTTTCCCTCCGTTGTCGGGTTTTGTTTTTCGTTTGTATTTTTTCATGTCATGCATTTTTTATATCATGTCATCATGTGCATTGCATTCGCATACGTGTTCGTCTCATGCATCCGAGCATTTTCCCCGTTGTCCGTTTTCCAATCCGGCGCTCCTATCTCCTCCGGTGCACCCCTCTTGTTATCTTTCGTGTGCGTGTGTCAAACTTTCTCGGAATGGACCGAGGCTTGTCAAGTGGTCTTTTTATACCACCCGGAGACTACCGGTCAAGTTTCGTTCCATTCGGATGTCGTTTGGTACTCCAACAGTTAACCGGGCATCCGCAAAGTCCATTTGAGTGTCCAGCAAAACCCCCCTCTAAAACCAGCCCAAAACCCACCAAACTCTCTTCCATGCTCTAGGTCGTTCGATCACGATCGTGTGGGCGAAAACCGCACCTCATTTGGAGTCTCCTAGCTCCCTCTACCTATTTATATGTGGGCATCCCGAAAAACGGATTCGCAGACGAACCCTAGAGATTTTCCCACCGCGCCGCCGGACAACGTCCGCCCGCCTCCAGCCTCCCACCGCGCCGGCCCGCGAAGCCCGCCGCGGGCCCACCGGCCCGTTCG